>NC_134987.1:606060-909090 GCF_050947335.1 Megachile rotundata | reverse complement strand
TTGTGATTGTATGCTTTGAATTGCATGATTGTGATTGCATGATTGTGATTGTATGATTTTGATTGTGTGATTGTGATTGTGTGATTGTGATTGTATGATTGTGATTGTATGATTGTGATTGTATGATTGTGATGGTATGATTGTGATTGTATGATTGTGATTGTATGATTGCGATTGTATGATTGGGATTGTTAGATTCTGATTGTATGATTGTGATTGTATGATTGTGATTGTATGATTGTGATTGTATGATTGTGATTGTCTGATTGTGATTGTGTGACTGTGATTGTGTGATTGTGATTGTTCGGTTGTGGTTGTATGATTGTGATTGTATGATTGTGATTGTATGATTGTGATTGTATGATTGTGATTGTGTGTTTGTGGTTGTATGATTGTGATTGTATGATTGTGATTGTATAATTGTGATTGTATGATTTTGATTGTACGATTGCGATTGAATGATTGTGATTGTATGGTTGTGATTGTACGATTCTGTATGTACGATTATGATTTTCGGATTGTGATTGTATGATTGTGATTGTATGGTTGTGATCGTACGATTATGATTGTCGGATTGTGATTGCACGATTGTGATTATATGATTATGATTGTATCATTGTGATAGCATGATTGTGATTACATGATTATGATTGTATCATTGTGATTGTATCATTGTGATTGTATGATTGTGATTGTATGATTGTGATTGTGTGATTGTGATTGTATGATTGTGATTGTACGATTGCGATTAAATGACTGTGATTGTATAGTTGTGATTGTACGATTCTGTATGTACGATTATGATTGTCGGATTGTGATTGTATGATTGTGATTGCATGATTATGATTGTATCATTGTGATTGTATGATTGTGATTGTATGATTGTGATTGTACGATTGTGTATGTACGATTAAAATTGTCGGATTGTGATTGTATGATTGTGATTGTATGATTGTGATTGTATGACTGTGATTGTATGATTGTGATTGTACGATTGCGATTGAATGATTGGTATTGTATGGTTGTGATTGTATGATTTTGATTCTATGATGGTGAATGTATGGTTGCTATTGTATGAGTGTGATTGTATGATTGTCATTGTATAATGGTGATTGTACGATTCTGTATGTACGATTATGATTGTCGGATTGTGATCGTATGATTGTGATTGTATGATTGTGATTGTATGATTGTGATTGTATGATGATGATTGTGTGATTGTGATTGTGTGATTGTGATTGTATGGTTCTGATTGTATGATTGTGATTGTATGATTGTGATTGTATGATTGTGTTTGTGTGAATGTAATTGTATAATTGTGATTGTATGATTTGAATTGCATGATTGTGGTTGTATGATTGTGATTGTATGATTGTAATTTTATGATTGTGATTGTATGATTGTGATTGTATGATTGTGATTGTATGATTGTGATTGTATGAATGTGATTGTATAATTCTTATTGTATGATTGTGATTGTATGATTATGATTATATGATTGTAATTGTATAATTGTGATTGTATGATTGTGAGTGTATGATTGTGAGGGTATGATTGTGATTGTATGATTGTGATTGTATGACTGTGATTGTATGATTGTGTTTGTACGACTTTGATTGTATGATTGTGGTTGTATGATTGCGATTGTATGATTGCGATTGTATGATTGTGGGTGTATGATTGTGATTGTATGATTGTGATTGCATGATTATGATTGTATCATTGTGATTGTATGATTGTGATTGTATGATTGTGATTGTATGATTGTGATTGTATGATTGTGATTGTACGATTGTGATTGTACGATTGCGATTGAATGATTGTGATTGTATAGTTGTGACTGTACGATTCTGTATGTACGATTATGGTTGTCGGATTGTGATTGTATGATTGTGATTGTATGATTATGATTGTATCATTGTGATTGTATCATTGTGATTGTATGATTGTGATTGTATGATTGTGATTGTACGATTGTGTATGTACGATTAAAATTGTCGGATTGTGATTGTATGATTGTGATTGTATGATTGTGATTGTATGACTGTGATTGTATGATTGTGATTGTACGATTGCGATTGAATGATTGGGATTGTATAGTTGTGATTGTATGATTGTGATTCTATGATGGTGAATGTATGGTTGCTATTGTATGATTGTGATTGTATGATTGTCATTGTATAATAGTGATTGTACGATTCTGTATGTACGATTATGATTGTCGGATTGTGATCGTATGATTGTGATTGTATGATTGTGATTGTATGATTATGATTGTGTCATTGTGATTGTATGATTGTGATTGTATGATTGTGATTGTATGATTGTGATTGCATGATTGTGATTACATGATTATGATTGTATCATTGTGATTGTATCATTGTGATTGTGTGATTGTGGATGTATCATTGTGATTATAACATTGTGATTGTATGATTATGATTGTATCATTGTGATTGTATGGTAGAGATTGTAGGATTGTGATTCTATGATTGTGATTGTATGATTGTGATTGAATGATAGCGCATGTATGATTGCAATTGTATGATTGTGATTGTATGATTGTGATTCTATGATGCTGATTGTATGATTGTGATTGTATGATTGTGATTGTATGATTGTGATTGTGTGATTGTGATTGTGTGATTGTGATTGTGCGATTGTGATTGTATGATTGTGATTGTATGATTGTGATTGAATGATTGTGATTGTATGGTTGTGATTGCACGATTCTGTATGTTCGATTATGATTTTCCGATTGTGATTGTATGATTGTGATTGTATGATTATGATTGTATCATTGTGATTGTATCATTGTGACTGTATCATTGTGATTGTATCATTGTGATTGTATGATTGTGATTGTATGATTGTGATTGTGTGATTGTGATTGTATGATTGTGATTGTACGATTGCGATTAAATGACTGTGATTGTATAGTTGTGATTGTACGATTCTGTATGTACGATTATGATTGTCGGATTGTGATTGTATGATTGTGATTGCATGATTATGATTGTATCATTGTGATTGTATGATTGTGATTGTATGATTGTGATTGTATGATTGTGATTGTATGAATGTGATTGTATAATTCTTATTGTATGATTGTGATTGTATGATTATGATTATATGATTGTAATTGTATAATTGTGATTGTATGATTGTGATTGTATGATTGTGAGGGTATGATTGTGATTGTATGATTGTGATTGTATGACTGTGATTGTATGATTGTGTTTGTACGATTTTGATTGTATGATTGTGGTTGTATGATTGCGATTGTATGATTGCGATTGTATGATTGTGGGTGTATGATTGTGATTGTATGATTGTGATTGTGTGATTGTGTAATTGTGATTCTATGATTATGATTCTATGATTGTGATTGTATGATTGTGATTATAACATTGTGATTGTATGATTATGATTGTATCATTGTGATTGTATGGTTGAGATTGTAGGATTGTGATTCTATGATTGTGATTGTATGATTGTGATTGAATGATAGCGCATGTATGATTGCAATTGTATGATTGTGATTGTATGATTGTGATTCTATGATGCTGATTGTATGATTGTGATTGTATGATTGTGATTGTATGATTGTGATTCTATGATTGTGATTGTATGATTGTGATTGTACGATTGCGATTGAATGATTGTGATTGTATAGTTGTGACTGTACGATTCTGTATGTACGATTATGGTTGTCGGATTGTGATTGTATGATTGTGATTGTAAGATTATGATTGTATCATTGTGATTGTATCATTGTGATTTTATGATTGTGATTGTATCATTGTGATTGTATGGTAGAGATTGTAGGATTGTGATTCTATGGTTGTGATTGTATGATTGTGATTGAATGACAGCGCATGTATGATTGCAATTGTATGATTGTGATTGTATGATTGTGATTCTATGATGCTGATTGTATGATTGTGATTGTATGATTGTGATTGTATGATTGTGATTGTATGATTGTGATTGTATGATTGTGATTGTGTGATTGTGATTGTGTGATTGTGATTGTGTGATTGTGATTGTATGATTGTGATTGTATGATTGTGATTGTATGATTGTGATTGTATGATTGTGATTGTGTGATTGTGATTGTGTGATTGTGATTGTATGGTTGTCATTGTATAATAGTGATTGTACGATTCTGTATGTACGATTATAATTGTCGGATTGTGATCGTATGATTGTGATTGTATGATTGTGATTGTATGATTGTGATTGTGTGATTGTGATTGTATGGTTGTGATTGTATGATTGTGATTGTATGATTGTGGTTGTATGATTGTGATTGTGTGATTGTGATTGTGTGATTGTGATTTTATGGTTGTGATTGTATGATTGTGATTGTATGATTGTGATTGTATGATTGTGATTGTGTGAATGTGATTGTATAATTGTGATTGTATGATTTGAATTGCATGATTGTGATTGTATGATTGTGATTGTATGATTGTGATTGTATGATTGTGATTGTATGATTGTGATTGTATGATTGTGATTGTATGATTGTGATTGTATGATTGTGATTGTATGATTGTGATTGTATGATTGTGATTGTATGATTGTGATTGTATGATTGTGATTGTATGAATGTGATTGTATAATTGGTATTGTATGATTGTGATTGTATGATTGCGATTGTATGATTGCGATTGTATGATTGTGGGTGTATGATTGTGATTGTATGATTGTGATTGTGTGAGTGTGTAATTGTGATTGTATGATTGTGATTCTATGATTGTGATTGTATGATTGTGATTGTACGATTGCGATTGTATGATTGTGATTGTATGATTGTGATTGTATGATTGTGATTGTATGATTGTGATTGTATGATTGTGATTGTATGAATGTGATTGTATAATTGTTATCGTATGACTGTGATTGTACGATTGTGATTGTATGATTGTGAGGGTATGATTGTGATTGTATGATTGTGATTGTATGACTGTGATTGTATGATTGTGTTTGTACGATTTTGATTGTATGATTGTGGTTGTATGATTGCGATTGTATGATTGTGATTGTGTGATTGTGATTGTGTGATTGTGATTGTGTGATTGTGATTGTATGATTGCGATTGTATGATTGTGATTGTATGATTGTGATTGTATGATTGTGATTGTACGATTGCGATTGTATGATTGGGATTGTATGGTTGTGATTGTATGATTGTGATTCTATGATGGTGACTGTATGGTTGTGATTGTATGATTGTCATTGTATAATAGTGATTGTACGATTCTGTATGTACGATTATAATTGTCGGATTGTGATCGTATGATTGTGATTGTATGATTGTGATTGTATGATTGTGATTGTGTGATTGTGATTGTATGGTTGTGATTGTATGATTGTGATTGTATGATTGTGATTGTATGATTGTGATTGTGTGATTGTGATTGTGTGATTGTGATTGTATGGTTGTGATTGTATGATTGTGATTGTATGATTGTGATTGTATGATTGTGATTGTATGATTGTGATTGTACGATTGCGATTGTATGACTGGGATTGTATGGTTGTGATTGTATGATTGTGATTCTATGATGGTGACTGTATGGTTGTGATTGTATGATTGTCATTGTATAATAGTGATTGTACGATTCTGTATGTACGATTATAATTGTCGGATTGTGATCGTATGATTGTGATTGTATGATTGTGATTGTATGATTGTGATTGTGTGATTGTGATTGTATGGTTGTGATTGTACGATTGTGATTGTATGATTGTGGTTGTATGATTGTGATTGTGTGATTGTGATTGTGTGATTGTGATTGTATGGTTGTGATTGTATGATTGTGATTGTATGATTGTGATTGCATGATTGTGATTGCGTGAATGTGATTGTATAATTGTGATTGTATGATTTGAATTGCATGATTGTGATTGTATGATTGTGATTGTATGATTGTGATTGTATGATTGTGATTGTATGATTGTGATTGTATGATTGTGATTGTATGATTGTGATTGTATGAATGTGATTGTATAATTGGTATTGTATGATTGTGATTGTATGATTGTGATTGTATGATTGTGATTGTGTGATTGTTTAATTGTGATTGTATGATTGTGATTCTATAATTGTGATTGTATGATTGTGATTGTACGATTGCGATTGAATGATTGTGATTGTATGATTGTGATTGTACGATTGCGATTGAATGTTTGTGATTGTATGGTTGTGATTGTACGATTCTGTATGTTCGATTATGATTTTCCGATTGTGATTGTATGATTGTGATTGTATGATTATGATTGTATCATTGTGATTGTATCATTGTGATTGTATCATTGTGATTGTATGATTGTGATTGTATGTTTGTGATTGTATGATTGTGATTGTATGATTGTGATTGTACGATTGCGATTGAATGATTGGGATTGTATGCTTGTGATTGTATGATTGTGATTCTATGATGGTGACTGTATGGTTGTGATTGTATGATTGTCATTGTATAATAGTGATTGTACGATTCTGTATGTACGATTATAATTGTCGGATTGTGATCGTATGATTGTGATTGTATGATTGTGATTGTATGATTGTGATTGTGTGATTGTGATTGTATGGTTGTGATTGTATGATTGTGATTGTATGATTGTGATTGTATGATTGTGATTGTGTTATTGTGTGTGTATGATTGTGATTGTATGATTGTGATTGTATGATTGTGATTGTATGATTGTGATTGTATGATTGTGATTGAATGATTGTGATTGTATGGTTGTGATTTTACGATTCTGTAGGTACGATTATGATTGTCGGATTGTGATCGTATGATTGTGATTGTATGGTTGTGATGGTACGATTATGGTTGTCGGATTGTGATTGTATGATTGTAATTGAATGATTATGATTGTATCATTGTGATTGTATCGTTGTGATTGTGCGATTGTGGATGTATCATTGTGGTTATAACATTGTGATTGTATGATTATGATTGTATCATTGTGATTGTATGGTTGCGATTGTAGGATTGTGATTCTATGATTGTGATTGTATGATTGTGATTCTATGATTGTGATTGTATGATTGTGATTGTATGATTGTGATTGTATGATTGTGATTGTATGATTGTGATTGTGTTATTGTGTGTGTATGATTGTGATTGTATGATTGTGATTGTATGATTGTGATTGTATGATTGTGATTGTATGATTGTGATTGTACGATTGCGATTGAATGATTGTGATTGTAGGGTTGTGATTGTACGACTCTGTATGTACGATTATGATTGTCGGATTGTGATTGTATGATTGTGATTGTATGGTTGTGATTGTACGATTATGATTGTCGGATTGTGATTGTATTATTGTGTTTGTATGATTGCGATTGTATGATTGCGATTGTATGATTGTGGGTGTATGATTGTGATTGTATGATTGTGATTGTGTGATTGTGTAATTGTGATTGTATGATTGTGATTCTACGATTGTGATTGTATGATTGTGATTGTACGATTGCGATTGAATGATTGTGATTGTATGATTGTGATTGTATGATTGTGATTGTATGATTGTGATTGTATGATTGTGATTGTGTGTTTGTGGTTGTATGATTGTGATTGTATGATTGCGATTGAATGATTGTGATTGTATGATTGTGATTGTATGATTGTGATTGTGTGATTGTGATTGTCTGATTGTGATTGTGTGATTGTGATTGTATGATTGTGATTGTATGATTGTGATTGTATGATTGTGATTGTATGATTGTGATTGAATGATTGGGATTGTATGATTGTCAGTGTATAATTGTGATTGTATGCTTTGAATTGCATGATTGTGATTGCATGATTGTGATTGTATGATTTTGATTGTGTGATTGTGATTGTGTGATTGTGATTGTATGATTGTGATTGTATGATTGTGATGGTATGATTGTGATTGTATGATTGTGATTGTATGATTGCGATTGTATGATTGGGATTGTAAGATTCTGATTGTATGATTGTGATTGTATGATTGTGATTGTATGATTGTGATTGTATGATTGTGATTGTCTGATTGTGATTGTGTGACTGTGATTGTGTGATTGTGATTGTATGATTGTGATTGTATGATTGTGATTGTATGATTGTGATTGTATGATTGTGATTGTACGATTGCGATTGAATGATTGTGATTGTAGGGTTGTGATTGTACGACTCTGTATGTACGATTATGATTGTCGGATTGTGATTGTATGATTGTGATTGTATGGTTGTGATTGTACGATTATGATTGTCGGATTGTGATTGTATTATTGTGTTTGTATGATTGCGATTGTATGATTGCGATTGTATGATTGTGGGTGTATGATTGTGATTGTATGATTGTGATTGTGTGATTGTGTAATTGTGATTGTATGATTGTGATTCTACGATTGTGATTGTATGATTGTGATTGTACGATTGCGATTGAATGATTGTGATTGTATGATTGTGATTGTATGATTGTGATTGTATGATTGTGATTGTATGATTGTGATTGTGTGTTTGTGGTTGTATGATTGTGATTGTATGATTGCGATTGAATGATTGTGATTGTATGATTGTGATTGTATGATTGTGATTGTGTGATTGTGATTGTCTGATTGTGATTGTGTGATTGTGATTGTATGATTGTGATTGTATGATTGTGATTGTATGATTGTGATTGTATGATTGTGATTGAATGATTGGGATTGTATGATTGTCAGTGTATAATTGTGATTGTATGCTTTGAATTGCATGATTGTGATTGCATGATTGTGATTGTATGATTTTGATTGTGTGATTGTGATTGTGTGATTGTGATTGTATGATTGTGATTGTATGATTGTGATTGTATGATTGTGATGGTATGATTGTGATTGTATGATTGTGATTGTATGATTGCGATTGTATGATTGGGATTGTAAGATTCTGATTGTATGATTGTGATTGTATGATTGTGATTGTATGATTGTGATTGTATGATTGTGATTGTCTGATTGTGATTGTGTGACTGTGATTGTGTGATTGTGATTGTTCGGTTGTGGTTGTATGATTGTGATTGTATGATTGTGATTGTATGATTGTGATTGTATGATTGTGATTGTGTGTTTGTGGTTGTATGATTGTGATTGTATGATTGTGATTGTATAATTGTGATTGTATGATTTTGATTGTACGATTGCGATTGAATGATTGTGATTGTATGGTTGTGATTGTACGATTCTGTATGTACGATTATGATTTTCGGATTGTGATTGTATGATTGTGATTGTATGGTTGTGATCGTACGATTATGATTGTCGGATTGTGATTGCACGATTGTGATTATATGATTATGATTGTATCATTGTGATTGCATGATTGTGATTACATGATTATGATTGTATCATTGTGATTGTATCATTGTGATTGTATGATTGTGATTGTATGATTGTGATTGTGTGATTGTGATTGTATGATTGTGATTGTACGATTGCGATTAAATGACTGTGATTGTATAGTTGTGATTGTACGATTCTGTATGTACGATTATGATTGTCGGATTGTGATTGTATGATTGTGATTGCATGATTATGATTGTATCATTGTGATTGTATGATTGTGATTGTATGATTGTGATTGTACGATTGTGTATGTACGATTAAAATTGTCGGATTGTGATTGTATGATTGTGATTGTATGATTGTGATTGTATGACTGTGATTGTATGATTGTGATTGTACGATTGCGATTGAATGATTGGTATTGTATGGTTGTGATTGTATGATTTTGATTCTATGATGGTGAATGTATGGTTGCTATTGTATGATTGTGATTGTATGATTGTCATTGTATAATGGTGATTGTACGATTCTGTATGTACGATTATGATTGTCGGATTGTGATCGTATGATTGTGATTGTATGATTGTGATTGTATGATTGTGATTGTATGATGATGATTGTGTGATTGTGATTGTGTGATTGTGATTGTATGGTTCTGATTGTATGATTGTGATTGTATGATTGTGATTGTATGATTGTGTTTGTGTGAATGTAATTGTATAATTGTGATTGTATGATTTGAATTGCATGATGGTGGTTGTATGATTGTGATTGTATGATTGTAATTTTATGATTGTGATTGTATGATTGTGATTGTATGATTGTGATTGTATGATTGTGATTGTATGAATGTGATTGTATAATTCTTATTGTATGATTGTGATTGTATGATTATGATTATATGATTGTAATTGTATAATTGTGATTGTATGATTGTGAGTGTATGATTGTGAGGGTATGATTGTGATTGTATGATTGTGATTGTATGACTGTGATTGTATGATTGTGTTTGTACGACTTTGATTGTATGATTGTGGTTGTATGATTGCGATTGTATGATTGCGATTGTATGATTGTGGGTGTATGATTGTGATTGTGTGATTGTGATTGTGTGATTGTGTAATTGTGATTGTATGATTGTGATTCTATGATTGTGATTGTATGATTGTGATTATAACATTGTGATTGTATGATTATGATTGTATCATTGTGATTGTATGGTTGAGATTGTAGGATTGTGATTCTATGATTGTGATTGTATGATTGTGATTGAATGATAGCGCATGTATGATTGCAATTGTATGATTGTGATTGTATGATTGTGATTCTATGATGCTGATTGTATGATTGTGATTGTATGATTGCAATTGTATGATTGTGATTGTATGATTGTGATTCTATGAT
This sequence comes from Megachile rotundata, assembly GCF_050947335.1. Classification (NCBI taxonomy): domain Eukaryota; kingdom Metazoa; phylum Arthropoda; class Insecta; order Hymenoptera; family Megachilidae; genus Megachile; species Megachile rotundata. The sequence goes on along the minus strand of NC_134987.1, from coordinate 898,373 downwards.
GCTGATTGTATGATTGTGATTGTATGATTGTGATTGTATGATTGTGATTGTGTGATTGTGATTGTGTGATTGTGATTGTGTGATTGTGATTGTATGATTGTGATTGTATGATTGTGATTGTATGATTGTGATTGTATGATTGTGATTGCATGATTATGATTGTATCATTGTGATTGTATGATTGTGATTGTATGATTGTGATTGTATGATTGTGATTGTATGATTGTGATTGCACGATTGTGATTGTACGATTGCGATTGAATGATTGTGATTGTATAGTTGTGACTGTACGATTCTGTATGTACGATTATGGTTGTCGGATTGTGATTGTATGATTGTGATTGTATGATTATGATTGTATCATTGTGATTGTATCATTGTGATTGTATGATTGTGTTGTATGATTGTGATTGTACGATTGTGTATGTACGATTAAAATTGTCGGATTGTGATTGTATGATTGTGATTGTATGATTGTGATTGTATGACTGTGATTGTATGATTGTGATTGTACGATTGCGATTGAATGATTGGGATTGTATAGTTGTGATTGTATGATTGTGATTCTATGATGGTGAATGTATGGTTGCTATTGTATGATTGTGATTGTATGATTGTCATTGTATAATAGTGATTGTACGATTCTGTATGTACGATTATGATTGTCGGATTGTGATCGTATGATTGTGATTGTATGATTGTGATTGTATGATTATGATTGTGTCATTGTGATTGTATGATTGTGATTGTATGATTGTGATTGTATGATTGTGATTGCATGATTGTGATTACATGATTATGATTGTATCATTGTGATTGTATCATTGTGATTGTGTGATTGTCGATGTATCATTGTGATTATAACATTGTGATTGTATGATTATGATTGTATCATTGTGATTGTATGGTAGAGATTGTAGGATTGTGATTCTATGATTGTGATTGTATGATTGTGATTGAATGATAGCGCATGTATGATTGCAATTGTATGATTGTGATTGTATGATTGTGATTCTATGATGCTGATTGTATGATGCTGATTGTATGATTGTGATTGTATGATTGTGATTGTGTGATTGTGATTGTGTGATTGTGATTGTGTGATTGTGATTGTATGATTGTGATTGTACGATTGCGATTAAATGACTGTGATTGTATAGTTGTGATTGTACGATTCTGTATGTACGATTATGATTGTCGGATTGTGATTGTATGATTGTGATTGCATGATTATGATTGTATCATTGTGATTGTATGATTGTGATTGTATGATTGTGATTGTATGATTGTGATTGTATGAATGTGATTGTATAATTCTTATTGTATGATTGTGATTGTATGATTATGATTATATGATTGTAATTGTATAATTGTGATTGTATGATTGTGATTGTATGATTGTGAGGGTATGATTGTGATTGTATGATTGTGATTGTATGACTGTGATTGTATGATTGTGTTTGTACGATTTTGATTGTATGATTGTGGTTGTATGATTGCGATTGTATGATTGCGATTGTATGATTGTGGGTGTATGATTGTGATTGTATGATTGTGATTGTGTAATTGTGTAATTGTGATTCTATGATTATGATTCTATGATTGTGATTGTATGATTGTGATTATAACATTGTGATTGTATGATTATGATTGTATCATTGTGATTGTATGGTTGAGATTGTAGGATTGTGATTCTATGATTGTGATTGTATGATTGTGATTGAATGATAGCGCATGTATGATTGCAATTGTATGATTGTGATTGTATGATTGTGATTCTATGATGCTGATTGTATGATTGTGATTGTATGATTGTGATTGTATGATTGTGATTCTATGATTGTGATTGTATGATTGTGATTGTACGATTGCGATTGAATGATTGTGATTGTATAGTTGTGACTGTACGATTCTGTATGTACGATTATGGTTGTCGGATTGTGATTGTATGATTGTGATTGTAAGATTATGATTGTATCATTGTGATTGTATCATTGTGATTGTATGATTGTGATTGTATCATTGTGATTGTATGGTAGAGATTGTAGGATTGTGATTCTATGGTTGTGATTGTATGATTGTGATTGAATGATAGCGCATGTATGATTGCAATTGTATGATTGTGATTGTATGATGCTGATTGTATGATTGTGATTGTATGATTGTGATTGTATGATTGTGATTGTATGATTGTGATTGTGTGATTGTGATTGTGTGATTGTGATTGTGTGATTGTGATTGTATGATTGTGATTGTATGATTGTGATTGTATGATTGTGATTGTATGATTGTGATTGTGTGATTGTGATTGTGTGATTGTGATTGTATGGTTGTCATTGTATAATAGTGATTGTACGATTCTGTATGTACGATTATAATTGTCGGATTGTGATCGTATGATTGTGATTGTATGATTGTGATTGTATGATTGTGATTGTGTGATTGTGATTGTATGGTTGTGATTGTATGATTGTGATTGTATGATTGTGGTTGTATGATTGTGATTGTGTGATTGTGATTGTGTGATTGTGATTTTATGGTTGTGATTGTATGATTGTGATTGTGTGAATGTGATTGTATAATTGTGATTGTATGATTTGAATTGCATGATTGTGATTGTATGATTGTGATTGTATGATTGTGATTGTATGATTGTGATTGTATGATTGTGATTGTATGATTGTGATTGTATGATTGTGATTGTATGATTGTGATTGTATGATTGTGATTGTATGATTGTGATTGTATGATTGTGATTGTATGATTGTGATTGTATGATTGTGATTGTATGAATGTGATTGTATAATTGGTATTGTATGATTGTGATTGTATGATTGCGATTGTATGATTGCGATTGTATGATTGTGGGTGTATGATTGTGATTGTATGATTGTGATTGTGTGAGTGTGTAATTGTGATTGTATGATTGTGATTCTATGATTGTGATTGTATGATTGTGATTGTACGATTGCGATTGTATGATTGTGATTGTATAATTGTGATTGTATGATTGTGATTGTATGATTGTGATTGTATGATTGTGATTGTATGAATGTGATTGTATAATTGTTATCGTATGACTGTGATTGTACGATTGTGATTGTATGATTGTGAGGGTATGATTGTGATTGTATGATTGTGATTGTATGACTGTGATTGTATGATTGTGTTTGTACGATTTTGATTGTATGATTGTGGTTGTATGATTGCGATTGTATGATTGCGATTGTATGATTGTGGGTGTATGATTGTGATTGTATGATTGTGATTGTGTGATTGTGTAATTGTGATTGTATGATTGTGATTCTATGATTGTGATTGTATGATTGTGATTGTACGATTGCGATTGAATGATTGTGATTGTATGATTGTGATTGTATGATTGTGATTGTGTGATTGTGATTGTGTGATTGTGATTGTATGATTGTGATTGTATGGTTGTGATTGTACGATTCTGTATGTTCGATTATGATTTTCCGATTGTGATTGTATGATTGTGATTGTATGATTGTGATTGTATGATTGTGATTGTACGATTGCGATTGAATGATTGTGATTGTATGGTTGTGATTGTACGATTCTGTATGTTCGATTATGATTTTCCGATTGTGATTGAATGATTGTGATTGTATGGTTGTGATTGTACGATTCTGTATGTTCGATTATGATTTTCCGATTGTGATTGTATGATTGTGATTGTATGATTATGATTGTATCATTGTGATTGTATCATTGTGACTGTATCATTGTGATTGTATGATTGTGATTGTATGATTGTGATTGTGTGATTGTGATTGTATGATTGTGATTGTAAGATTGCGATTAAATGACTGTGATTGTATAGTTGTGATTGTACGATTCTGTATGTACGATTATGATTGTCGGATTGTGATTGTAAGATTGTGATTGCATGATTATGATTGTATCATTGTGATTGTATCATTGTGATTGTATGATTGTGATTGTATGATTGTGATTGTATGATTGTGATTGTATGATTGTGATTGTATGATTGTGATTGTACGATTGCGATTGATTGATTGTGATTGTATAGTTGTGACTGTGCGATTTTGTATGTACGATTATGATTGTCGGATTGTGATTGTATGATTGTGATTGTATGATTATGATTGTATCATTGTGATTGTATCATTGTAATTGTATGATTGTGATTGTATGATTGTGATTGTACGATTGTGTATGTACGATTAAAATTGTCGGATTGTGATTGTATGATTGTGATTGTATGATTGTGATTGTATGACTGTGATTGTATGATTGTGATTGTACGATTGCGATTGAATGATTGTGATTGTACGATTGCGATTGAATGATTGTGATTGTATAGTTGTGACTGTACGATTCTGTATGTACGATTATGGTTGTCGGATTGTGATTGTATGATTGTGATTGTATGATTATGATTGTATCATTGTGATTGTATCATTGTGATTGTATGATTGTGATTGTATGATTGTGATTGTATGACTGTGATTGTATGATTGTGATTGTACGATTGCGATTGAATGATTGGGATTGTATGGTTGTGATTGTATGATTGTGATTCTATGATGGTGAATGTATGGTTGCTATTGTATGATTGTGATTGTATGATTGTCATTGCATAATAGTGATTGTACGATTCTGTATGTACGATTATGATTGTCGGATTGTGATCGTATGATTGTGATTGTATGATTGTGATTGTATGATTATGATTGTGTCATTGTGATTGTATGATTGTGATTGTATGATTGTGATTGTATGATTGTGATTGCATGATTGTGATTACATGATTATGATTGTATCATTGTGATTGTATCATTGTGATTGTATCATTGTGATTGTGTGATTGTGGATGTATCATTGTGATTATAAAATTGTGATTGTATGATTATGATTGTATCATTGTGATTGTATGGTAGAGATTGTAGGATTGTGATTCTATGATTGTGATTGTATGATTGTGATTGAATGATAGCGCATGTATGATTGCAGTTGTATGATTGTGATTGTATGATTGTGATTCTATGATGCTGATTGTATGATTGTGATTGTATGATTGTGATTGTATGATTGTGATTGTGTGATTGTGATTGTGTGATTGTGATTGTGTGATTGTGATTGTATGATTGTGATTGTATGATTGTGATTGAATGATTGTGATTGTATGGTTGTGATTGCACGATTCTGTATGTTCGATTATGATTTTCCGATTGTGATTGTATGATTGTGAATGTATGATTATGATTGTATCATTGTGATTGTATCATTGTGGCTGTATCATTGGGATTGTATCATTGTGATTGTATGATTGTGATTGTATGATTGTGATTGTGTGATTGTGATTGTATGATTGTGATTGTACGATTGCGATTAAATGACTGTGATTGTATAGTTGTGATTGTACGATTCTGTATGTACGATTATGATTGTCGGATTGTGATTGTATGATTGTGATTGCATGATTATGATTGTATCATTGTGATTGTATGATTGTGATTGAATGATTGTGATTGTACGATTGTGTATGTACGATTAAAATTGTCGGATTGTGATTGTATGATTGTGATTTTATGATTGTGATTGTATGACTGTGATTGTATGATTGTGATTGTACGATTGCGATTGAATGATTGGTATTGTATGGTTGTGATTGTATGATTGTGATTCTATGATGGTGAATGTATGGTTGCTATTTTATGATTGTGATTGTATGATTGTCATTGTATAATGGTGATTGTACGATTCTGTATGTACGATTATGATTGTCGGATTGTGATCGTATGATTGTGATTGTATGATTGTGATTGTATGATTGCGATTGTATGATGATGATGGTGTGATTGTGATTGTGTGATTGTGATTGTATGGTTCTGATTGTATGATTGTGATTGTATGATTGTGATTGTATGATTGTGTTTGTGTGAATGTAATTGTATAATTGTGATTGTATGATTTGAATTGCATGATTGTGGTTGTATGATTGTGATTGTATGATTGTAATTTTATGATTGTGATTGTATGATTGTGATTGTATGATTGTGATTGTATGATTGTGATTGTATGAATGTGATTGTATAATTCCTATTGTATGATTGTGATTGTATGATTATGATTATATGATTGTAATTGTATAATTGTGATTGTATGATTGTGATTGTATGATTGTGAGGGTATGATTGTGATTGTATGATTGTGATTGTATGATGATGATTGTGTGATTGTGATTGTGTGATTGTGATTGTATGGTTCTGATTGTATGATTGTGATTGTATGATTGTGATTGTATGATTGTGATTGTGCGAATGTGATTGTATAATTGTGATTGTATGATTTGAATTGCATGATTGTGGTTGTATGATTGTGATTGTATGATTGTAATTCTTTGATTGTGATTGTATGATTGTGATTGTATGATTGTGATTGTATGAATGTGATTGTATAATTCTTATTGTATGATTGTGATTGTATGATTATGATTATATGATTGTGATTGTATAATTGTGATTGTACGATTGTGATTGTATGATTGTGATTGTATGATTGTAACTGTATGAATGTGATTGTATAATTGTTATCGTATGACTGTGATTGTACGATTGTGATTGTATGATTGTGAGGGTATGATTGTGATTGTATGATTGTGATTGTATGACTGTGATTGTATGATTGTGTTTGTACGATTTTGATTGTATGATTGTGGTTGTATGATTGCGATTGTATGATTGCGATTGTATGATTGTGGGTGTATGATTGTGATTGTATGATTGTGATTGTGTGATTGTGTAATTGTGATTGTATGATTGTGATTCTATGATTGTGATTGTATGATTGTGATTATAACATTGTGATTGTATGATTATGATTGTATCATTGTGATTGTATGGTTGAGATTATAGGATTGTGATTCTATGATTGTGATTGTATGATTGTGATTGAATGATAGCGCATGTATGATTGCAATTGTATGATTGTGATTGTATGATTGTGATTCTATGATGCTGATTGTATGATTGTGATTGTATGATTGTGATTGTGTGATTGTGATTGTGTGATTGTGGTTGTGTGATTGTGATTGTATGATTGTGATTGTATGATTGTGATTGTATGATTGTGATGGAATGATTGTGATTGTATGATTGTCATTGTATAATTGTGATTGTATGCTTTGAATTGCATGATTGTGATTGCATGATTGTGATTGTATGATTTTGATTGTGTGATTGTGATTGTATGATTGCGATTGTACGATTGCGATTCTGTGGTTGGGATTGTATGATTGTGATTGTATGATTGAGATTGTATGATTGTGAGTGTATGATTGTGATTGTATGATTGTGATTGTGTGATTGTGTAATTGTGATTGTATGATTGTGATTCTATGATTGTGATTGTATGATTGTGATTGTACGATTGCGATTGAATGATTGTGATTGTATGATTGTGATTGTACGATTGCGATTGAATGATTGTGATTGCATGGTTATGATTGTACGATTCTGTATGTTCGATTATGATTTTCCGATTGCGATTGTATGATTGTGATTGTATGATTATGATTGTATCATTGTGATTGTATCATTGTGACTGTATCATTGTGATTGCATCATTGTGATTGTATGATTGTGATTGTATGATTGTGATTGTGTGATTGTGATTGTATGATTGTGATTGTACGATTGCGATTAAATGACTGTGATTGTATAGTTGTGATTGTACGATTCTGTATGTACGATTATGATTGTCGGATTGTGATTGTATGATTGTGATTGCATGATTATGATTGTATCATTGTGATTGTATGATTGTGATTGTATGATTGTGATTGTATGATTGTGATTGTATGATTGTGATTGTATGATTGTGATTGTACGATTGTGATTGTACGATTGCGATTGAATGATTGTGATTGTATAGTTGTGACTGTACGATTCTGTATGTACGATTATGGTTGTCGGATTGTGATTGTATGATTGTGATTTTATGATTATGATTGTATCATTGTGATTGTATCATTGTGATTGTATGATTGTGATTGTATGATTGTGATTGTACGATTGTGTATGTACGATTAAAATTGTCGGATTGTGATTGTATGATTGTGATTGTATGATTGTGATTGTATGACTGTGATTGTATGATTGTGATTGTACGATTGCGATTGAATGATTGGGATTGTATGGTTGTGATTGTATGATTGTGATTCTATGATGGTGAATGTATGGTTGCTATTGTATGATTGTGATTGTATGATTGTCATTGCATAATAGTGATTGTACGATTCTGTATGTACGATTATGATTGTCGGATTGTGATCGTATGATTGTGATTGTATGATTGTGATTGTATGATTATGATTGTGTCATTGTGATTGTATGATTGTGATTGTATGATTGTGATTGTATGATTTTGATTGCATGATTGTGATTACATGATTATGATTGTATCATTGTGATTGTATCATTGTGATTGTATCATTGTGATTGTGTGATTGTGGATGTATCATTGTGATTATAACATTGTGATTGTATGATTATGATTGTATCATTGTGATTGTATGGTAGAGATTGTAGGATTGTGATTCTATGATTGTGATTGTATGATTGTGATTGAATGATAGCGCATGTATGATTGCAGTTGTATGATTGTGATTGTATGATTGTGATTCTATGATGCTGATTGTATGATTGTGATTGTATGATTGTGATTGTATGATTGTGATTGTATGATTGTGATTGTGTGATTGTGATTGTGTGATTGTGATTGTGTGATTGTGATTGTATGATTGTGATTGTATGATTGTGATTGAATGATTGTGATTGTATGGTTGTGATTGCACGATTCTGTATGTTCGATTATGATTTTCCGATTGTGATTGTATGATTGTGAATGTATGATTATGATTGTATCATTGTGATTGTATCATTGTGGCTGTATCATTGTGATTGTATCATTGTGATTGTATGATTGTGATTGTATGATTGTGATTGTGTGATTGTGATTGTATGATTGTGATTGTACGATTGCGATTAAATGACTGTGATTGTATAGTTGTGATTGTACGATTCTGTATGTACGATTATGATTGTCGGATTGTGATTGTATGATTGTGATTGCATGATTATGATTGTATCATTGTGATTGTATGATTGTGATTGTATGATTGTGATTGTACGATTGTGTATGTACGATTAAAATTGTCGGATTGTGATTGTATGATTGTGATTGTATGATTGTGATTGTATGATTGTGATTGTATGACTGTGATTGTATGATTGTGATTGTACGATTGCGATTGAATGATTGGTATTGTATGGTTGTGATTGTATGATTGTGATTCTATGATGGTGAATGTATGGTTGCTATTGTATGATTGTGATTGTATGATTGTCATTGTATAATGGTGATTGTACGATTCTGTATGTACGATTATGATTGTCGGATTGTGATCGTATGATTGTGATTGTATGATTGTGATTGTATGATTGTGATTGTATGATGATGATTGTGTGATTGTGATTGTGTGATTGTGATTGTATGGTTCTGATTGTATGATTGTGATTGTATGGTTGTGATTGTATGATTGTGTTTGTGTGAATGTAATTGTATAATTGTGATTGTATGATTTGAATTGCATGATTGTGGTTGTATGATTGTGATTGTATGATTGTAATTTTATGATTGTGATTGTATGATTGTGATTGTATGATTGTGATTGTATGAATGTGATTGTATAATTCTTATTGTATGATTGTGATTGTATGATTATGATTATATGATTGTAATTGTATAATTGTGATTGTATGATTGTGAGTGTATGATTGTGAGGGTATGATTGTGATTGTATGATTGTGATTGTATGATTGTGATTGTATGACTGTGATTGTATGATTGTGTTTGTACGACTTTGATTGTATGATTGTGGTTGTATGATTGCGATTGTATGATTGCGATTGTATGATTGTGGGTGTATGATTGTGATTGTGTGATTGTGATTGTGTGATTGTGTAATTGTGATTGTATGATTGTGATTCTATGATTGTGATTGTATGATTGTGATTATAACATTGTGATTGTATGATTATGATTGTATCATTGTGATTGTATGGTTGAGATTGTAGGATTGTGATTCTATGATTGTGATTGTATGATTGTGATTGAATGATAGCGCATGTATGATTGCAATTGTATGATTGTGATTGTATGATTGTGATTCTATGATGCTGATTGTATGATTGTGATTGTATGATTGTGATTGTATGATTGTGATTGTATGATTGTGATTGTACGATTGCGATTGAGTGATTGTGATTGTATAGTTGTGACTGTACGATTCTGTATGTACGATTATGGTTGTCGGATTGTGATTGTATGATTGTGATTGTAAGATTATGATTGTATCATTGTGATTGTATCATTGTGATTGTATGATTGTGATTGTATCATTGTGATTGTATGGTAGAGATTGTAGGATTGTGATTCTATGGTTGTGATTGTATGATTGTGATTGAATGATAGCGCATGTATGATTGCAATTGTATGATTGTGATTGTATGATTGTGATTCTATGATGCTGATTGTATGATTGTGATTGTATGATTGTGATTGTATGATTGTGATTGTGTGATTGTGATTGTGTGATTGTGATTGTGTGATTGTGATTGTATGATTGTGATTGTATGATTGTGATTGTATGATTGTGATTGTATGATTGTGATTGCATGATTATGATTGTATCATTGTGATTGTATGATTGTGATTGTATGATTGTGATTGTATGATTCTGATTGTATGATTGTGATTGTACGATTGTGATTGTACGATTGCGATTGAATGATTGTGATTGTATAGTTGTGACTGTACGATTCTGTATGTACGATTATGGTTGTCGGATTGTGATTGTATGATTGTGATTGTATGATTATGATTGTATCATTGTGATTGTATCATTGTGATTGTATGATTGTGATTGTATGATTGTGATTGTACGATTGTGTATGTACGATTAAAATTGTCGGATTGTGATTGTATGATTGTGATTGTATGATTGTGATTGTATGACTGTGATTGTATGATTGTGATTGTACGATTGCGATTGAATGATTGGGATTGTATAGTTGTGATTGTATGATTGTGATTCTATGATGGTGAATGTATGGTTGCTATTGTATGATTGTGATTGTATGATTGTCATTGTATAATAGTGATTGTACGATTCTGTATGTACGATTATGATTGTCGGATTGTGATCGTATGATTGTGATTGTATGATTGTGATTGTATGATTATGATTGTGTCATTGTGATTGTATGATTGTGATTGTATGATTGTGATTGTATGATTGTGATTGCATGATTGTGATTACATGATTATGATTGTATCATTGTGATTGTATCATTGTGATTGTGTGATTGTGGATGTATCATTGTGATTATAACATTGTGATTGTATGATTATGATTGTATCATTGTGATTGTATGGTAGAGATTGTAGGATTGTGATTCTATGATTGTGATTGTATGATTGTGATTGAATGATAGCGCATGTATGATTGCAATTGTATGATTGTGATTGTATGATTGTGATTCTATGATGCTGATTGTATGATTGTGATTGTATGATTGTGATTGTATGATTGTGATTGTGTGATTGTGATTGTGTGATTGTGATTGTGTGATTGTGATTGTATGATTGTGATTGTATGATTGTGATTGAATGATTGTGATTGTATGGTTGTGATTGCACGATTCTGTATGTTCGATTATGATTTTCCGATTGTGATTGTATGATTGTGATTGTATGATTATGATTGTATCATTGTGATTGTATCATTGTGACTGTATCATTGTGATTGTATCATTGTGATTGTATGATTGTGATTGTATGATTGTGATTGTGTGATTGTGATTGTATGATTGTGATTGTACGATTGCGATTAAATGACTGTGATTGTATAGTTGTGATTGTACGATTCTGTATGTACGATTATGATTGTCGGATTGTGATTGTATGATTGTGATTGCATGATTATGATTGTATCATTGTGATTGTATGATTGTGATTGTATGATTGTGATTGTATGATTGTGATTGTATGAATGTGATTGTATAATTCTTATTGTATGATTGTGATTGTATGATTATGATTATATGATTGTAATTGTATAATTGTGATTGTATGATTGTGATTGTATGATTGTGAGGGTATGATTGTGATTGTATGATTGTGATTGTATGACTGTGATTGTATGATTGTGTTTGTACGATTTTGATTGTATGATTGTGGTTGTATGATTGCGATTGTATGATTGCGATTGTATGATTGTGGGTGTATGATTGTGATTGTATGATTGTGATTGTGTGATTGTGTAATTGTGATTCTATGATAGTGATTCTATGATTGTGATTGTATGATTGTGATTATAACATTGTGATTGTATGATTATGATTGTATCATTGTGATTGTATGGTTGAGATTGTAGGATTGTGATTCTATGATTGTGATTGTATGATTGTGATTGAATGATAGCGCATGTATGATTGCAATTGTATGATTGTGATTGTATGATTGTGATTCTATGATGCTGATTGTATGATTGTGATTGTATGATTGTGATTGTATGATTGTGATTGTATGATTGTGATTGTATGATTGTGATTGTATGATTGTGATTGTATGATTGTGATTGTACGATTGCGATTGAATGATTGTGATTGTATAGTTGTGACTGTACGATTCTGTATGTACGATTATGGTTGTCGGATTGTGATTGTATGATTGTGATTGTAAGATTATGATTGTATCATTGTGATTGTATCATTGTGATTGTATGATTGTGATTGTATCATTGTGATTGTATGGTAGAGATTGTAGGATTGTGATTCTATGGTTGTGATTGTATGATTGTGATTGAATGATAGCGCATGTATGATTGCAATTGTATGATTGTGATTGTATGATTGTGATTCTATGATGCTGATTGTATGATTGTGATTGTATGATTGTGATTGTATGATTGTGATTGTATGATTGTGATTGTGTGATTGTGATTGTGTGATTGTGATTGTGTGATTGTGATTGTGTGATTGTGATTGTGTGATTGTGATTGTGTGATTGTGATTGTATGGTTGTGATTGTATGATTGTGATTGTATGATTGTGATTGTATGATTGTGATTGTATGATTGTGATTGTGTGATTGTGATTGTATGGTTGTGATTGTATGATTGTGATTGTATGATTGTGGTTGTATGATTGTGATTGTGTGATTGTGATTGTGTGATTGTGATTGTATGGTTGTGATTGTATGATTGTGATTGTATGATTGTGATTGTATGATTGTGATTGTGTGAATGTGATTGTATAATTGTGATTGTATGATTTGAATTGCATGATTGTGATTGTATGATTGTGATTGTATGATTGTGATTGTATGATTGTGATTGTATGATTGTGATTGTATGATTGTGATTGTATAGTTGTGACTGTACGATTCTGTATGTACGATTATGGTTGTCGGATTGTGATTGTATGATTGTGATTGTAAGATTATGATTGTATCATTGTGATTGTATCATTGTGATTGTATGATTGTGATTGTATCATTGTGATTGTATGGTAGAGATTGTAGGATTGTGATTCTATGGTTGTGATTGTATGATTGTGATTGAATGATAGCGCATGTATGATTGCAATTGTATGATTGTGATTGTATGATTGTGATTCTATGATGCTGATTGTATGATTGTGATTGTATGATTGTGACTGTATGATTGTGATTGTATGATTGTGATTGTGTGATTGTGATTGTGTGATTGTGATTGTGTGATTGTGATTGTGTGATTGTGATTGTGTGATTGTGATTGTGTGATTGTGATTGTATGGTTGTGATTGTATGATTGTGATTGTATGATTGTGATTGTATGATTGTGATTGTATGATTGTGATTGTACGATTGCGATTGTATGATTGGGATTGCATGGTTGCGATTGTATGATTGTGATTCTATGATGGTGACTGTATGGTTGTGATTGTATGATTGTCAGTGTATAATAGTGATTGTACGATTCTGTATGTACGATTATAATTGTCGGATTGTGATCGTATGATTGTGATTGTATGATTGTGATTGTATGATTGTGATTGTATGATTGTGATTGTGTGATTGTGATTGTATGGTTGTGATTGTATGATTGTGATTGTATGATTGTGGTTGTATGATTGTGATTGTGTGATTGTGATTGTGTGATTGTGATTGTATGGTTGTGATTGTATGATTGTGATTGTATGATTGTGATTGTATGATTGTGATTGTATGATTGTGATTGTGTGAATGTGATTGTATAATTGTGATTGTATGATTTGAATTGCATGATTGTGATTGTATGATTGTGATTGTATGATTGTGATTGTATGATTGTGATTGTATGATTGTGATTGTATGATTGTGGTTGTATGATTGTGATTGTGTGATTGTGATTGTGTGATTGTGATTGTATGGTTGTGATTGTATGATTGTGATTGTATGATTGTGATTGAATGATTGTGATTGTATGATTGCGATTGTGTGGTTGGGATTGTATGATTGTGATTGTATGATTGAGATTGTATGACTGTGAGTGTATGATTGTGATTGTATGATTGCGATTGTGTGGTTGGGATTGTATGATTGTGATTGTATGATTGAGATTGTATGATTGTGAGTGTATGATTGTGATTGTATGATTGTGATTGTGTGATTGTTTAATTGTGATTGTATGATTGTGATTCTATAATTGTGATTGTATGATTGTGATTGTACGATTGCGATTGAATGATTGTGATTGTATGATTGTGATTGTACGATTGCGATTGAATGATTGTGATTGTATGGTTGTGATTGTACGATTCTGTATGTTCGATTATGATTTTCCGATTGTGATTGTATGATTGTGATTGTATGATTATGATTGTATCATTGTGATTGTATCATTGTGATTGTATCATTGTGATTGTATGATTGTGATTGTATGATTGTGATTGTATGATTGTGATTGTATGATTGTGATTGTACGATTGCGATTGTATGATTGGGATTGTATGGTTGCGATTGTATGATTGTGATTCTATGATGGTGACTGTATGGTTGTGATTGTATGATTGTCATTGTATAATAGTGATTGTACGATTCTGTATGTACGATTATAATTGTCGGATTGTGATCGTATGATTGTGATTGTATGATTGTGATTGTATGATTGTGATTGTGTGATTGTGATTGTATGGTTGTGATTGTATGATTGTGATTGTATGATTGTGGTTGTATGATTGTGATTGTGTGATTGTGATTGCGTGATTGTGATTGTATGGTTGTGATTGTATGATTGTGATTGTATGATTGTGATTGTATTATTGTGATTGTGTGAATGTGATTGTATAATTGTGATTGTATGATTTGAATTGCATGATTGTGATTGTATGATTGTGATTGTATGATTGTGATTGTATGATTGTGATTGTATGATTGTGATTGTAAGATTGTGATTGTATGATTGTGATTGTATGATTGTGATTGTATGATTGTGATTGTATGAATGTGATTGTATAATTGGTATTGTATGATTGTGATTGTATGATTGCGATTGTATGATTGCGATTGTATGATTGTGGGTGTATGATTGTGATTGTATGATTGTGATTGTGTGAGTGTGTAATTGTGATTGTATGATTGTGATTCTATGATTGTGATTGTATGATTGTGATTGTACGATTGCGATTGTATGATTGTGATTGTATAATTGTGATTGTATGATTGTGATTGTATGATTGTGATTGTATGATTGTGATTGTATGAATGTGATTGTATAATTGTTATCGTATGACTGTGATTGTACGATTGTGATTGTATGATTGTGAGGGTATGATTGTGATTGTATGATTGTGATTGTATGACTGTGATTGTATGATTGTGTTTGTACGATTTTGATTGTATGATTGTGGTTGTATGATTGCGATTGTATGATTGCGATTGTATGATTGTGGGTGTATGATTGTGATTGTATGATTGTGATTGTGTGATTGTGTAATTGTGATTGTATGATTGTGATTCTATGATTGTGATTGTATGATTGTGATTGTACGATTGCGATTGAATGATTGTGATTGTATGATTGTGATTGTATGATTGTGATTGTGTGATTGTGATTGTGTGATTGTGAATGTGTGATTGTGATTGTATGATTGTGATTGTATGATTGTGATTGTATGATTGTGATTGTATGATTGTGATTGAATGATTGTGATTGTATGATTGCGATTGTGTGGTTGGGATTGTATGATTGTGATTGTATGATTGAGATTGTATGATTGTGAGTGTATGATTGTGATTGTATGATTGCGATTTTGTGGTTGGG
Source organism: Megachile rotundata (assembly GCF_050947335.1). Taxonomy (NCBI): domain Eukaryota; kingdom Metazoa; phylum Arthropoda; class Insecta; order Hymenoptera; family Megachilidae; genus Megachile; species Megachile rotundata. Next base: position 881,980 of record NC_134987.1, on the reverse strand, counting down.
ATTGTATCATTGTGATTGTATGATTGAGATTGTATGATTGTGAGTGTATGATTGTGATTGTATGATTGTGATTGTGTGATTGTTTAATTGTGATTGTATGATTGTGATTCTATAATTGTGATTGTATGATTGTGATTGTACGATTGCGATTGAATGATTGTGATTGTATGATTGTGATTGTACGATTGCGATTGAATGATTGTGATTGTATGGTTGTGATTGTACGATTCTGTATGTTCGATTATGATTTTCCGATTGTGATTGTATGATTGTGATTGTATGATTATGATTGTATCATTGTGATTGTATCATTGTGATTGTATCATTGTGATTGTATGATTGTGATCGTATGATTGTGATTGTATGATTGTGATTGTATGATTGTGATTGTACGATTGCGATTGAATGATTGGGATTGTTTGCTTGTGATTGTATGATTGTGATTCTATGATGGTGACTGTATGGTTGTGATTGTATGATTGTCATTGTATAATAGTGATTGTACGATTCTGTATGTACGATTATAATTGTCGGATTGTGATCGTATGATTGTGATTGTATGATTGTGATTGTATGATTGTGATTGTATGATTGTGATTGTATGATTGTGTTTGTGTGAATGTAATTGTATAATTGTGATTGTATGATTTGAATTGCATGATGGTGGTTGTATGATTGTGATTGTATGATTGTAATTTTATGATTGTGATTGTATGATTGTGATTGTATGATTGTGATTGTATGATTGTGATTGTATGAATGTGATTGTATAATTCTTATTGTATGATTGTGATTGTATGATTATGATTATATGATTGTAATTGTATAATTGTGATTGTATGATTGTGAGTGTATGATTGTGAGGGTATGATTGTGATTGTATGATTGTGATTGTATGACTGTGATTGTATGATTGTGTTTGTACGACTTTGATTGTATGATTGTGGTTGTATGATTGCGATTGTATGATTGCGATTGTATGATTGTGGGTGTATGATTGTGATTGTGTGATTGTGATTGTGTGATTGTGTAATTGTGATTGTATGATTGTGATTCTATGATTGTGATTGTATGATTGTGATTATAACATTGTGATTGTATGATTATGATTGTATCATTGTGATTGTATGGTTGAGATTGTAGGATTGTGATTCTATGATTGTGATTGTATGATTGTGATTGAATGATAGCGCATGTATGATTGCAATTGTATGATTGTGATTGTATGATTGTGATTCTATGATGCTGATTGTATGATTGTGATTGTATGATTGCAATTGTATGATTGTGATTGTATGATTGTGATTCTATGATGCTGATTGTATGATTGTGATTGTATGATTGTGATTGTATGATTGTGATTGTGTGATTGTGATTGTGTGATTGTGATTGTGTGATTGTGATTGTATGATTGTGATTGTATGATTGTGATTGTATGATTGTGATTGTATGATTGTGATTGCATGATTATGATTGTATCATTGTGATTGTATGATTGTGATTGTATGATTGTGATTGTATGATTGTGATTGTATGATTGTGATTGCACGATTGTGATTGTACGATTGCGATTGAATGATTGTGATTGTATAGTTGTGACTGTACGATTCTGTATGTACGATTATGGTTGTCGGATTGTGATTGTATGATTGTGATTGTATGATTATGATTGTATCATTGTGATTGTATCATTGTGATTGTATGATTGTGTTGTATGATTGTGATTGTACGATTGTGTATGTACGATTAAAATTGTCGGATTGTGATTGTATGATTGTGATTGTATGATTGTGATTGTATGACTGTGATTGTATGATTGTGATTGTACGATTGCGATTGAATGATTGGGATTGTATAGTTGTGATTGTATGATTGTGATTCTATGATGGTGAATGTATGGTTGCTATTGTATGATTGTGATTGTATGATTGTCATTGTATAATAGTGATTGTACGATTCTGTATGTACGATTATGATTGTCGGATTGTGATCGTATGATTGTGATTGTATGATTGTGATTGTATGATTATGATTGTGTCATTGTGATTGTATGATTGTGATTGTATGATTGTGATTGTATGATTGTGATTGCATGATTGTGATTACATGATTATGATTGTATCATTGTGATTGTATCATTGTGATTGTGTGATTGTCGATGTATCATTGTGATTATAACATTGTGATTGTATGATTATGATTGTATCATTGTGATTGTATGGTAGAGATTGTAGGATTGTGATTCTATGATTGTGATTGTATGATTGTGATTGAATGATAGCGCATGTATGATTGCAATTGTATGATTGTGATTGTATGATTGTGATTCTATGATGCTGATTGTATGATGCTGATTGTATGATTGTGATTGTATGATTGTGATTGTGTGATTGTGATTGTGTGATTGTGATTGTGTGATTGTGATTGTATGATTGTGATTGTACGATTGCGATTAAATGACTGTGATTGTATAGTTGTGATTGTACGATTCTGTATGTACGATTATGATTGTCGGATTGTGATTGTATGATTGTGATTGCATGATTATGATTGTATCATTGTGATTGTATGATTGTGATTGTATGATTGTGATTGTATGATTGTGATTGTATGAATGTGATTGTATAATTCTTATTGTATGATTGTGATTGTATGATTATGATTATATGATTGTAATTGTATAATTGTGATTGTATGATTGTGATTGTATGATTGTGAGGGTATGATTGTGATTGTATGATTGTGACTGTATGACTGTGATTGTATGATTGTGTTTGTACGATTTTGATTGTATGATTGTGGTTGTATGATTGCGATTGTATGATTGCGATTGTATGATTGTGGGTGTATGATTGTGATTGTATGATTGTGATTGTGTAATTGTGTAATTGTGATTCTATGATTATGATTCTATGATTGTGATTGTATGATTGTGATTATAACATTGTGATTGTATGATTATGATTGTATCATTGTGATTGTATGGTTGAGATTGTAGGATTGTGATTCTATGATTGTGATTGTATGATTGTGATTGAATGATAGCGCATGTATGATTGCAATTGTATGATTGTGATTGTATGATTGTGATTCTATGATGCTGATTGTATGATTGTGATTGTATGATTGTGATTGTATGATTGTGATTCTATGATTGTGATTGTATGATTGTGATTGTACGATTGCGATTGAATGATTGTGATTGTATAGTTGTGACTGTACGATTCTGTATGTACGATTATGGTTGTCGGATTGTGATTGTATGATTGTGATTGTAAGATTATGATTGTATCATTGTGATTGTATCATTGTGATTGTATGATTGTGATTGTATCATTGTGATTGTATGGTAGAGATTGTAGGATTGTGATTCTATGGTTGTGATTGTATGATTGTGATTGAATGATAGCGCATGTATGATTGCAATTGTATGATTGTGATTGTATGATGCTGATTGTATGATTGTGATTGTATGATTGTGATTGTATGATTGTGATTGTATGATTGTGATTGTGTGATTGTGATTGTGTGATTGTGATTGTGTGATTGTGATTGTATGATTGTGATTGTATGATTGTGATTGTATGATTGTGATTGTATGATTGTGATTGTGTGATTGTGATTGTGTGATTGTGATTGTATGGTTGTCATTGTATAATAGTGATTGTACGATTCTGTATGTACGATTATAATTGTCGGATTGTGATCGTATGATTGTGATTGTATGATTGTGATTGTATGATTGTGATTGTGTGATTGTGATTGTATGGTTGTGATTGTATGATTGTGATTGTATGATTGTGGTTGTATGATTGTGATTGTGTGATTGTGATTGTGTGATTGTGATTTTATGGTTGTGATTGTATGATTGTGATTGTGTGAATGTGATTGTATAATTGTGATTGTATGATTTGAATTGCATGATTGTGATTGTATGATTGTGATTGTATGATTGTGATTGTATGATTGTGATTGTATGATTGTGATTGTATGATTGTGATTGTATGATTGTGATTGTATGATTGTGATTGTATGATTGTGATTGTATGATTGTGATTGTATGATTGTGATTGTATGATTGTGATTGTATGATTGTGATTGTATGAATGTGATTGTATAATTGGTATTGTATGATTGTGATTGTATGATTGCGATTGTATGATTGCGATTGTATGATTGTGGGTGTATGATTGTGATTGTATGATTGTGATTGTGTGAGTGTGTAATTGTGATTGTATGATTGTGATTCTATGATTGTGATTGTATGATTGTGATTGTACGATTGCGATTGTATGATTGTGATTGTATAATTGTGATTGTATGATTGTGATTGTATGATTGTGATTGTATGATTGTGATTGTATGAATGTGATTGTATAATTGTTATCGTATGACTGTGATTGTACGATTGTGATTGTATGATTGTGAGGGTATGATTGTGATTGTATGATTGTGATTGTATGACTGTGATTGTATGATTGTGTTTGTACGATTTTGATTGTATGATTGTGGTTGTATGATTGCGATTGTATGATTGCGATTGTATGATTGTGGGTGTATGATTGTGATTGTATGATTGTGATTGTGTGATTGTGTAATTGTGATTGTATGATTGTGATTCTATGATTGTGATTGTATGATTGTGATTGTACGATTGCGATTGAATGATTGTGATTGTATGATTGTGATTGTATGATTGTGATTGTGTGATTGTGATTGTGTGATTGTGATTGTATGATTGTGATTGTATGGTTGTGATTGTACGATTCTGTATGTTCGATTATGATTTTCCGATTGTGATTGTATGATTGTGATTGTATGATTGTGATTGTATGATTGTGATTGTACGATTGCGATTGAATGATTGTGATTGTATGGTTGTGATTGTACGATTCTGTATGTTCGATTATGATTTTCCGATTGTGATTGAATGATTGTGATTGTATGGTTGTGATTGTACGATTCTGTATGTTCGATTATGATTTTCCGATTGTGATTGTATGATTGTGATTGTATGATTATGATTGTATCATTGTGATTGTATCATTGTGACTGTATCATTGTGATTGTATGATTGTGATTGTATGATTGTGATTGTGTGATTGTGATTGTATGATTGTGATTGTAAGATTGCGATTAAATGACTGTGATTGTATAGTTGTGATTGTACGATTCTGTATGTACGATTATGATTGTCGGATTGTGATTGTAAGATTGTGATTGCATGATTATGATTGTATCATTGTGATTGTATCATTGTGATTGTATGATTGTGATTGTATGATTGTGATTGTATGATTGTGATTGTATGATTGTGATTGTATGATTGTGATTGTACGATTGCGATTGATTGATTGTGATTGTATAGTTGTGACTGTGCGATTTTGTATGTACGATTATGATTGTCGGATTGTGATTGTATGATTGTGATTGTATGATTATGATTGTATCATTGTGATTGTATCATTGTAATTGTATGATTGTGATTGTATGATTGTGATTGTACGATTGTGTATGTACGATTAAAATTGTCGGATTGTGATTGTATGATTGTGATTGTATGATTGTGATTGTATGACTGTGATTGTATGATTGTGATTGTACGATTGCGATTGAATGATTGTGATTGTACGATTGCGATTGAATGATTGTGATTGTATAGTTGTGACTGTACGATTCTGTATGTACGATTATGGTTGTCGGATTGTGATTGTATGATTGTGATTGTATGATTATGATTGTATCATTGTGATTGTATCATTGTGATTGTATGATTGTGATTGTATGATTGTGATTGTATGACTGTGATTGTATGATTGTGATTGTACGATTGCGATTGAATGATTGGGATTGTATGGTTGTGATTGTATGATTGTGATTCTATGATGGTGAATGTATGGTTGCTATTGTATGATTGTGATTGTATGATTGTCATTGCATAATAGTGATTGTACGATTCTGTATGTACGATTATGATTGTCGGATTGTGATCGTATGATTGTGATTGTATGATTGTGATTGTATGATTATGATTGTGTCATTGTGATTGTATGATTGTGATTGTATGATTGTGATTGTATGATTGTGATTGCATGATTGTGATTACATGATTATGATTGTATCATTGTGATTGTATCATTGTGATTGTATCATTGTGATTGTGTGATTGTGGATGTATCATTGTGATTATAAAATTGTGATTGTATGATTATGATTGTATCATTGTGATTGTATGGTAGAGATTGTAGGATTGTGATTCTATGATTGTGATTGTATGATTGTGATTGAATGATAGCGCATGTATGATTGCAGTTGTATGATTGTGATTGTATGATTGTGATTCTATGATGCTGATTGTATGATTGTGATTGTATGATTGTGATTGTATGATTGTGATTGTGTGATTGTGATTGTGTGATTGTGATTGTGTGATTGTGATTGTATGATTGTGATTGTATGATTGTGATTGAATGATTGTGATTGTATGGTTGTGATTGCACGATTCTGTATGTTCGATTATGATTTTCCGATTGTGATTGTATGATTGTGAATGTATGATTATGATTGTATCATTGTGATTGTATCATTGTGGCTGTATCATTGGGATTGTATCATTGTGATTGTATGATTGTGATTGTATGATTGTGATTGTGTGATTGTGATTGTATGATTGTGATTGTACGATTGCGATTAAATGACTGTGATTGTATAGTTGTGATTGTACGATTCTGTATGTACGATTATGATTGTCGGATTGTGATTGTATGATTGTGATTGCATGATTATGATTGTATCATTGTGATTGTATGATTGTGATTGAATGATTGTGATTGTACGATTGTGTATGTACGATTAAAATTGTCGGATTGTGATTGTATGATTGTGATTTTATGATTGTGATTGTATGACTGTGATTGTATGATTGTGATTGTACGATTGCGATTGAATGATTGGTATTGTATGGTTGTGATTGTATGATTGTGATTCTATGATGGTGAATGTATGGTTGCTATTTTATGATTGTGATTGTATGATTGTCATTGTATAATGGTGATTGTACGATTCTGTATGTACGATTATGATTGTCGGATTGTGATCGTATGATTGTGATTGTATGATTGTGATTGTATGATTGCGATTGTATGATGATGATGGTGTGATTGTGATTGTGTGATTGTGATTGTATGGTTCTGATTGTATGATTGTGATTGTATGATTGTGATTGTATGATTGTGTTTGTGTGAATGTAATTGTATAATTGTGATTGTATGATTTGAATTGCATGATTGTGGTTGTATGATTGTGATTGTATGATTGTAATTTTATGATTGTGATTGTATGATTGTGATTGTATGATTGTGATTGTATGATTGTGATTGTATGAATGTGATTGTATAATTCCTATTGTATGATTGTGATTGTATGATTATGATTATATGATTGTAATTGTATAATTGTGATTGTATGATTGTGATTGTATGATTGTGAGGGTATGATTGTGATTGTATGATTGTGATTGTATGATGATGATTGTGTGATTGTGATTGTGTGATTGTGATTGTATGGTTCTGATTGTATGATTGTGATTGTATGATTGTGATTGTATGATTGTGATTGTGCGAATGTGATTGTATAATTGTGATTGTATGATTTGAATTGCATGATTGTGGTTGTATGATTGTGATTGTATGATTGTAATTCTTTGATTGTGATTGTATGATTGTGATTGTATGATTGTGATTGTATGAATGTGATTGTATAATTCTTATTGTATGATTGTGATTGTATGATTATGATTATATGATTGTGATTGTATAATTGTGATTGTACGATTGTGATTGTATGATTGTGATTGTATGATTGTAACTGTATGAATGTGATTGTATAATTGTTATCGTATGACTGTGATTGTACGATTGTGATTGTATGATTGTGAGGGTATGATTGTGATTGTATGATTGTGATTGTATGACTGTGATTGTATGATTGTGTTTGTACGATTTTGATTGTATGATTGTGGTTGTATGGTTGCGATTGTATGATTGCGATTGTATGATTGTGGGTGTATGATTGTGATTGTATGATTGTGATTGTGTGATTGTGTAATTGTGATTGTATGATTGTGATTCTATGATTGTGATTGTATGATTGTGATTATAACATTGTGATTGTATGATTATGATTGTATCATTGTGATTGTATGGTTGAGATTATAGGATTGTGATTCTATGATTGTGATTGTATGATTGTGATTGAATGATAGCGCATGTATGATTGCAATTGTATGATTGTGATTGTATGATTGTGATTCTATGATGCTGATTGTATGATTGTGATTGTATGATTGTGATTGTGTGATTGTGATTGTGTGATTGTGGTTGTGTGATTGTGATTGTATGATTGTGATTGTATGATTGTGATTGTATGATTGTGATGGAATGATTGTGATTGTATGATTGTCATTGTATAATTGTGATTGTATGCTTTGAATTGCATGATTGTGATTGCATGATTGTGATTGTATGATTTTGATTGTGTGATTGTGATTGTATGATTGCGATTGTACGATTGCGATTCTGTGGTTGGGATTGTATGATTGTGATTGTATGATTGAGATTGTATGATTGTGAGTGTATGATTGTGATTGTATGATTGTGATTGTGTGATTGTGTAATTGTGATTGTATGATTGTGATTCTATGATTGTGATTGTATGATTGTGATTGTACGATTGCGATTGAATGATTGTGATTGTATGATTGTGATTGTACGATTGCGATTGAATGATTGTGATTGCATGGTTATGATTGTACGATTCTGTATGTTCGATTATGATTTTCCGATTGCGATTGTATGATTGTGATTGTATGATTATGATTGTATCATTGTGATTGTATCATTGTGACTGTATCATTGTGATTGCATCATTGTGATTGTATGATTGTGATTGTATGATTGTGATTGTGTGATTGTGATTGTATGATTGTGATTGTATGATTGTGATTGTACGATTGCGATTAAATGACTGTGATTGTATAGTTGTGATTGTACGATTCTGTATGTACGATTATGATTGTCGGATTGTGATTGTATGATTGTGATTGCATGATTATGATTGTATCATTGTGATTGTATGATTGTGATTGTATGATTGTGATTGTATGATTGTGATTGTATGATTGTGATTGTATGATTGTGATTGTACGATTGTGATTGTACGATTGCGATTGAATGATTGTGATTGTATAGTTGTGACTGTACGATTCTGTATGTACGATTATGGTTGTCGGATTGTGATTGTATGATTGTGATTTTATGATTATGATTGTATCATTGTGATTGTATCATTGTGATTGTATGATTGTGATTGTATGATTGTGATTGTACGATTGTGTATGTACGATTAAAATTGTCGGATTGTGATTGTATGATTGTGATTGTATGATTGTGATTGTATGACTGTGATTGTATGATTGTGATTGTACGATTGCGATTGAATGATTGGGATTGTATGGTTGTGATTGTATGATTGTGATTCTATGATGGTGAATGTATGGTTGCTATTGTATGATTGTGATTGTATGATTGTCATTGCATAATAGTGATTGTACGATTCTGTATGTACGATTATGATTGTCGGATTGTGATCGTATGATTGTGATTGTATGATTGTGATTGTATGATTATGATTGTGTCATTGTGATTGTATGATTGTGATTGTATGATTGTGATTGTATGATTTTGATTGCATGATTGTGATTACATGATTATGATTGTATCATTGTGATTGTATCATTGTGATTGTATCATTGTGATTGTGTGATTGTGGATGTATCATTGTGATTATAACATTGTGATTGTATGATTATGATTGTATCATTGTGATTGTATGGTAGAGATTGTAGGATTCTGATTCTATGATTGTGATTGTATGATTGTGATTGAATGATAGCGCATGTATGATTGCAGTTGTATGATTGTGATTGTATGATTGTGATTCTATGATGCTGATTGTATGATTGTGATTGTATGATTGTGATTGTATGATTGTGATTGTGTGATTGTGATTGTGTGATTGTGATTGTGTGATTGTGATTGTATGATTGTGATTGTATGATTGTGATTGAATGATTGTGATTGTATGGTTGTGATTGCACGATTCTGTATGTTCGATTATGATTTTCCGATTGTGATTGTATGATTGTGAATGTATGATTATGATTGTATCATTGTGATTGTATCATTGTGGCTGTATCATTGTGATTGTATCATTGTGATTGTATGATTGTGATTGTATGATTGTGATTGTGTGATTGTGATTGTATGATTGTGATTGTACGATTGCGATTAAATGACTGTGATTGTATAGTTGTGATTGTACGATTCTGTATGTACGATTATGATTGTCGGATTGTGATTGTATGATTGTGATTGCATGATTATGATTGTATCATTGTGATTGTATGATTGTGATTGTATGATTGTGATTGTACGATTGTGTATGTACGATTAAAATTGTCGGATTGTGATTGTATGATTGTGATTGTATGATTGTGATTGTATGATTGTGATTGTATGACTGTGATTGTATGATTGTGATTGTACGATTGCGATTGAATGATTGGTATTGTATGGTTGTGATTGTATGATTGTGATTCTATGATGGTGAATGTATGGTTGCTATTGTATGATTGTGATTGTATGATTGTCATTGTATAATGGTGATTGTACGATTCTGTATGTACGATTATGATTGTCGGATTGTGATCGTATGATTGTGATTGTATGATTGTGATTGTATGATTGTGATTGTATGATGATGATTGTGTGATTGTGATTGTGTGATTGTGATTGTATGGTTCTGATTGTATGATTGTGATTGTATGGTTGTGATTGTATGATTGTGTTTGTGTGAATGTAATTGTATAATTGTGATTGTATGATTTGAATTGCATGATTGTGGTTGTATGATTGTGATTGTATGATTGTAATTTTATGATTGTGATTGTATGATTGTGATTGTATGATTGTGATTGTATGAATGTGATTGTATAATTCTTATTGTATGATTGTGATTGTATGATTATGATTATATGATTGTAATTGTATAATTGTGATTGTATGATTGTGAGTGTATGATTGTGAGGGTATGATTGTGATTGTATGATTGTGATTGTATGATTGTGATTGTATGACTGTGATTGTATGATTGTGTTTGTACGACTTTGATTGTATGATTGTGGTTGTATGATTGCGATTGTATGATTGCGATTGTATGATTGTGGGTGTATGATTGTGATTGTGTGATTGTGATTGTGTGATTGTGTAATTGTGATTGTATGATTGTGATTCTATGATTGTGATTGTATGATTGTGATTATAACATTGTGATTGTATGATTATGATTGTATCATTGTGATTGTATGGTTGAGATTGTAGGATTGTGATTCTATGATTGTGATTGTATGATTGTGATTGAATGATAGCGCATGTATGATTGCAATTGTATGATTGTGATTGTATGATTGTGATTCTATGATGCTGATTGTATGATTGTGATTGTATGATTGTGATTGTATGATTGTGATTGTATGATTGTGATTGTACGATTGCGATTGAGTGATTGTGATTGTATAGTTGTGACTGTACGATTCTGTATGTACGATTATGGTTGTCGGATTGTGATTGTATGATTGTGATTGTAAGATTATGATTGTATCATTGTGATTGTATCATTGTGATTGTATGATTGTGATTGTATCATTGTGATTGTATGGTAGAGATTGTAGGATTGTGATTCTATGGTTGTGATTGTATGATTGTGATTGAATGATAGCGCATGTATGATTGCAATTGTATGATTGTGATTGTATGATTGTGATTCTATGATGCTGATTGTATGATTGTGATTGTATGATTGTGATTGTATGATTGTGATTGTGTGATTGTGATTGTGTGATTGTGATTGTGTGATTGTGATTGTATGATTGTGATTGTATGATTGTGATTGTATGATTGTGATTGTATGATTGTGATTGCATGATTATGATTGTATCATTGTGATTGTATGATTGTGATTGTATGATTGTGATTGTATGATTCTGATTGTATGATTGTGATTGTACGATTGTGATTGTACGATTGCGATTGAATGATTGTGATTGTATAGTTGTGACTGTACGATTCTGTATGTACGATTATGGTTGTCGGATTGTGATTGTATGATTGTGATTGTATGATTATGATTGTATCATTGTGATTGTATCATTGTGATTGTATGATTGTGATTGTATGATTGTGATTGTACGATTGTGTATGTACGATTAAAATTGTCGGATTGTGATTGTATGATTGTGATTGTATGATTGTGATTGTATGACTGTGATTGTATGATTGTGATTGTACGATTGCGATTGAATGATTGGGATTGTATAGTTGTGATTGTATGATTGTGATTCTATGATGGTGAATGTATGGTTGCTATTGTATGATTGTGATTGTATGATTGTCATTGTATAATAGTGATTGTACGATTCTGTATGTACGATTATGATTGTCGGATTGTGATCGTATGATTGTGATTGTATGATTGTGATTGTATGATTATGATTGTGTCATTGTGATTGTATGATTGTGATTGTATGATTGTGATTGTATGATTGTGATTGCATGATTGTGATTACATGATTATGATTGTATCATTGTGATTGTATCATTGTGATTGTGTGATTGTGGATGTATCATTGTGATTATAACATTGTGATTGTATGATTATGATTGTATCATTGTGATTGTATGGTAGAGATTGTAGGATTGTGATTCTATGATTGTGATTGTATGATTGTGATTGAATGATAGCGCATGTATGATTGCAATTGTATGATTGTGATTGTATGATTGTGATTCTATGATGCTGATTGTATGATTGTGATTGTATGATTGTGATTGTATGATTGTGATTGTGTGATTGTGATTGTGTGATTGTGATTGTGTGATTGTGATTGTATGATTGTGATTGTATGATTGTGATTGAATGATTGTGATTGTATGGTTGTGATTGCACGATTCTGTATGTTCGATTATGATTTTCCGATTGTGATTGTATGATTGTGATTGTATGATTATGATTGTATCATTGTGATTGTATCATTGTGACTGTATCATTGTGATTGTATCATTGTGATTGTATGATTGTGATTGTATGATTGTGATTGTGTGATTGTGATTGTATGATTGTGATTGTACGATTGCGATTAAATGACTGTGATTGTATAGTTGTGATTGTACGATTCTGTATGTACGATTATGATTGTCGGATTGTGATTGTATGATTGTGATTGCATGATTATGATTGTATCATTGTGATTGTATGATTGTGATTGTATGATTGTGATTGTATGATTGTGATTGTATGAATGTGATTGTATAATTCTTATTGTATGATTGTGATTGTATGATTATGATTATATGATTGTAATTGTATAATTGTGATTGTATGATTGTGATTGTATGATTGTGAGGGTATGATTGTGATTGTATGATTGTGATTGTATGACTGTGATTGTATGATTGTGTTTGTACGATTTTGATTGTATGATTGTGGTTGTATGATTGCGATTGTATGATTGCGATTGTATGATTGTGGGTGTATGATTGTGATTGTATGATTGTGATTGTGTGATTGTGTAATTGTGATTCTATGATAGTGATTCTATGATTGTGATTGTATGATTGTGATTATAACATTGTGATTGTATGATTATGATTGTATCATTGTGATTGTATGGTTGAGATTGTAGGATTGTGATTCTATGATTGTGATTGTATGATTGTGATTGAATGATAGCGCATGTATGATTGCAATTGTATGATTGTGATTGTATGATTGTGATTCTATGATGCTGATTGTATGATTGTGATTGTATGATTGTGATTGTATGATTGTGATTGTATGATTGTGATTGTATGATTGTGATTGTATGATTGTGATTGTATGATTGTGATTGTACGATTGCGATTGAATGATTGTGATTGTATAGTTGTGACTGTACGATTCTGTATGTACGATTATGGTTGTCGGATTGTGATTGTATGATTGTGATTGTAAGATTATGATTGTATCATTGTGATTGTATCATTGTGATTGTATGATTGTGATTGTATCATTGTGATTGTATGGTAGAGATTGTAGGATTGTGATTCTATGGTTGTGATTGTATGATTGTGATTGAATGATAGCGCATGTATGATTGCAATTGTATGATTGTGATTGTATGATTGTGATTCTATGATGCTGATTGTATGATTGTGATTGTATGATTGTGATTGTATGATTGTGATTGTATGATTGTGATTGTGTGATTGTGATTGTGTGATTGTGATTGTGTGATTGTGATTGTGTGATTGTGATTGTGTGATTGTGATTGTGTGATTGTGATTGTATGGTTGTGATTGTATGATTGTGATTGTATGATTGTGATTGTATGATTGTGATTGTATGATTGTGATTGTACGATTGCGATTGTATGATTGGGATTGCATGGTTGCGATTGTATGATTGTGATTCTATGATGGTGACTGTATGGTTGTGATTGTATGATTGTCAGTGTATAATAGTGATTGTACGATTCTGTATGTACGATTATAATTGTCGGATTGTGATCGTATGATTGTGATTGTATGATTGTGATTGTATGATTGTGATTGTATGATTGTGATTGTGTGATTGTGATTGTATGGTTGTGATTGTATGATTGTGATTGTATGATTGTGGTTGTATGATTGTGATTGTGTGATTGTGATTGTGTGATTGTGATTGTATGGTTGTGATTGTATGATTGTGATTGTATGATTGTGATTGTATGATTGTGATTGTGTGAATGTGATTGTATAATTGTGATTGTATGATTTGAATTGCATGATTGTGATTGTATGATTGTGATTGTATGATTGTGATTGTATGATTGTGATTGTATGATTGTGATTGTATGATTGTGATTGTATAGTTGTGACTGTACGATTCTGTATGTACGATTATGGTTGTCGGATTGTGATTGTATGATTGTGATTGTAAGATTATGATTGTATCATTGTGATTGTATCATTGTGATTGTATGATTGTGATTGTATCATTGTGATTGTATGGTAGAGATTGTAGGATTGTGATTCTATGGTTGTGATTGTATGATTGTGATTGAATGATAGCGCATGTATGATTGCAATTGTATGATTGTGATTGTATGATTGTGATTCTATGATGCTGATTGTATGATTGTGATTGTATGATTGTGACTGTATGATTGTGATTGTATGATTGTGATTGTGTGATTGTGATTGTGTGATTGTGATTGTGTGATTGTGATTGTGTGATTGTGATTGTGTGATTGTGATTGTGTGATTGTGATTGTATGGTTGTGATTGTATGATTGTGATTGTATGATTGTGATTGTATGATTGTGATTGTATGATTGTGATTGTACGATTGCGATTGTATGATTGGGATTGCATGGTTGCGATTGTATGATTGTGATTCTATGATGGTGACTGTATGGTTGTGATTGTATGATTGTCAGTGTATAATAGTGATTGTACGATTCTGTATGTACGATTATAATTGTCGGATTGTGATCGTATGATTGTGATTGTATGATTGTGATTGTATGATTGTGATTGTATGATTGTGATTGTGTGATTGTGATTGTATGGTTGTGATTGTATGATTGTGATTGTATGATTGTGGTTGTATGATTGTGATTGTGTGATTGTGATTGTGTGATTGTGATTGTATGGTTGTGATTGTATGATTGTGATTGTATGATTGTGATTGTATGATTGTGATTGTGTGAATGTGATTGTATAATTGTGATTGTATGATTTGAATTGCATGATTGTGATTGTATGATTGTGATTGTATGATTGTGATTGTATGATTGTGATTGTATGATTGTGATTGTATGATTGTGGTTGTATGATTGTGATTGTGTGATTGTGATTGTGTGATTGTGATTGTATGGTTGTGATTGTATGATTGTGATTGTATGATTGTGATTGAATGATTGTGATTGTATGATTGCGATTGTGTGGTTGGGATTGTATGATTGTGATTGTATGATTGAGATTGTATGACTGTGAGTGTATGATTGTGATTGTATGATTGCGATTGTGTGGTTGGGATTGTATGATTGTGATTGTATGATTGAGATTGTATGATTGTGAGTGTATGATTGTGATTGTATGATTGTGATTGTGTGATTGTTTAATTGTGATTGTATGATTGTGATTCTATAATTGTGATTGTATGATTGTGATTGTACGATTGCGATTGAATGATTGTGATTGTATGATTGTGATTGTACGATTGCGATTGAATGATTGTGATTGTATGGTTGTGATTGTACGATTCTGTATGTTCGATTATGATTTTCCGATTGTGATTGTATGATTGTGATTGTATGATTATGATTGTATCATTGTGATTGTATCATTGTGATTGTATCATTGTGATTGTATGATTGTGATTGTATGATTGTGATTGTATGATTGTGATTGTATGATTGTGATTGTACGATTGCGATTGTATGATTGGGATTGTATGGTTGCGATTGTATGATTGTGATTCTATGATGGTGACTGTATGGTTGTGATTGTATGATTGTCATTGTATAATAGTGATTGTACGATTCTGTATGTACGATTATAATTGTCGGATTGTGATCGTATGATTGTGATTGTATGATTGTGATTGTATGATTGTGATTGTGTGATTGTGATTGTATGGTTGTGATTGTATGATTGTGATTGTATGATTGTGGTTGTATGATTGTGATTGTGTGATTGTGATTGCGTGATTGTGATTGTATGGTTGTGATTGTATGATTGTGATTGTATGATTGTGATTGTATTATTGTGATTGTGTGAATGTGATTGTATAATTGTGATTGTATGATTTGAATTGCATGATTGTGATTGTATGATTGTGATTGTATGATTGTGATTGTATGATTGTGATTGTATGATTGTGATTGTAAGATTGTGATTGTATGATTGTGATTGTATGATTGTGATTGTATGATTGTGATTGTATGAATGTGATTGTATAATTGGTATTGTATGATTGTGATTGTATGATTGCGATTGTATGATTGCGATTGTATGATTGTGGGTGTATGATTGTGATTGTATGATTGTGATTGTGTGAGTGTGTAATTGTGATTGTATGATTGTGATTCTATGATTGTGATTGTATGATTGTGATTGTACGATTGCGATTGTATGATTGTGATTGTATAATTGTGATTGTATGATTGTGATTGTATGATTGTGATTGTATGATTGTGATTGTATGAATGTGATTGTATAATTGTTATCGTATGACTGTGATTGTACGATTGTGATTGTATGATTGTGAGGGTATGATTGTGATTGTATGATTGTGATTGTATGACTGTGATTGTATGATTGTGTTTGTACGATTTTGATTGTATGATTGTGGTTGTATGATTGCGATTGTATGATTGCGATTGTATGATTGTGGGTGTATGATTGTGATTGTATGATTGTGATTGTGTGATTGTGTAATTGTGATTGTATGATTGTGATTCTATGATTGTGATTGTATGATTGTGATTGTACGATTGCGATTGAATGATTGTGATTGTATGATTGTGATTGTATGATTGTGATTGTGTGATTGTGATTGTGTGATTGTGAATGTGTGATTGTGATTGTATGATTGTGATTGTATGATTGTGATTGTATGATTGTGATTGTATGATTGTGATTGAATGATTGTGATTGTATGATTGCGATTGTGTGGTTGGGATTGTATGATTGTGATTGTATGATTGAGATTGTATGATTGTGAGTGTATGATTGTGATTGTATGATTGCGATTTTGTGGTTGGGATTGTATCATTGTGATTGTATGATTGAGATTGTATGATTGTGAGTGTATGATTGTGATTGTATGATTGTGATTGTGTGATTGTTTAATTGTGATTGTATGATTGTGATTCTATAATTGTGATTGTATGATTGTGATTGTACGATTGCGATTGAATGATTGTGATTGTATGATTGTGATTGTACGATTGCGATTGAATGATTGTGATTGTATGGTTGTGATTGTACGATTCTGTATGTTCGATTATGATTTTCCGATTGTGATTGTATGATTGTGATTGTATGATTATGATTGTATCATTGTGATTGTATCATTGTGATTGTATCATTGTGATTGTATGATTGTGATCGTATGATTGTGATTGTATGATTGTGATTGTACGATTGCGATTGAATGATTGGGATTGTTTGCTTGTGATTGTATGATTGTGATTCTATGATGGTGACTGTATGGTTGTGATTGTATGATTGTCATTGTATAATAGTGATTGTACGATTCTGTATGTACGATTATAATTGTCGGATTGTGATCGTATGATTGTGATTGTATGATTGTGATTGTATGATTGTGATTGTGTGATTGTGATTGTATGGTTGTGATTGTATGATTGTGATTGTATGATTGTGATTGTATGATTGTGATTGTGTTATTGTGTGTGTATGATTGTAATTGTATGATTGTGATTGTATGATTGTGATTGTATGATTGTGATTGTATGATCGTGATTGAATGATTGTGATTGTATGGTTGTGATTTTACGATTCTGTATGTACGATTATGATTGTCGGATTGTGATCGTATGATTGTGATTGTATGGTTGTGATGGTACGATTATGGTTGTCGGATTGTGATTGTATGATTGTGATTGTATGATTATGATTGTATCATTGTGATTGTATCGTTGTGATTGTGCGATTGTGGATGTATCATTGTGGTTATAACATTGTGATTGTATGATTATGATTGTATCATTGTGATTGTATGGTTGCGATTGTAGGATTGTGATTCTATGATTGTGATTGTATGATTGTGATTCTATGATTGTGATTGTATGGTTGCGATCGTATGATTGTGATTCTATGATTGTGATTGTATGATTGTGATTGTACGATTGCGATTGAATGATTGTGATTGTATGATTGTGATTGTATGATTGTGATTGTATGATTGTGATTGTGTGTTTGTGGTTGTATGATTGTGATTGTATGATTGCGTTTGAATGATTGTGATTGTATGATTGTGATTGTATGATTGTGATTGTGTGATTGTGATTGTGTGATTGTGATTGTGTGATTGTGATTGTATGATTGTGATTGTATGATTGTGATTGTATGATTGTGATTGTATGATTGTGATTGAATGATTGTGATTGTATGATTGTCAGTGTATAATTGTGATTGTATGCTTTGAATTGCATGATTGTGATTGCATGATTGTGATTGTATGATTTTGATTGTGTGATTGTGATTGTGTGATTGTGATTGTGTGATTGTGATTGTGTGATTGTGATTGTATGATTGTGATTGTATGATTGTGATTGTATGATTGCGATTTTGTGGTTGGGATTGTATGATTGTGATTGTATGATTGAGATTGTATGATTGTGAGTGTATGATTGTGATTGTATGATTGTGATTGTGTTATTGTTTAATTGTGATTGTATGATTGTGATTCTATAATTGTGATTGTATGATTGTGATTGTACGATTGCGATTGAATGATTGTGTTGTATGATTGCGATCGTATGATTGCGGTTTTATGATTGCGATTGTATGATTGCGATTGTATGATTGCAATTCTATGATTGCGATTGTAAGATTGGGATTGTATGATTGTGATTGTATGATTGTGATTGTATGATTGTGATTGTATGATTGTGATTGTATGATTGTGATTGCATGATTGTGACTGTATGATTGTGTTGTATGATTGCGATCGTATGATTGCGATTGTATGATTGCGATTGTATGATTGGGATTGTATGATTATGATTGTATGATTGTGATTGTACGATTGTAATTGTACGATTGTGATTGTACGATTGTGATTGTACGACTGTGATTTTATGATTGTGATTGTATCATTGTTATTGTACGATTGTGGTTGTATGATTGTGATTGTATGATTGTGATTGTATGATTGTGATTTTATGATTGTGATTGTATGATTGTGATTGTATGATTTTGATTGTACGATTGCGGTTGAATGATTGTGATTGTATGATTGTGATTGTACGATTCTGTATGTACGATTATGATTGTCGGATTGTGATTGTATGATTGTGATTGTATGGTTGTGATTGTACGATTATGATTGTCGGATTGTGATTGTATGATTATGATTGTATGATTGTGATTGTATGGTTGCGATTGTAGGATTGTGATTCTATGATTGTGATTGTATGATTGTGATTCTATGATTGTGATTGTATGGTTGCGATTGT
Organism: Megachile rotundata; assembly: GCF_050947335.1. Lineage (NCBI taxonomy): Eukaryota > Metazoa > Arthropoda > Insecta > Hymenoptera > Megachilidae > Megachile > Megachile rotundata. The sequence goes on along the minus strand of NC_134987.1, from coordinate 861,636 downwards.
ATGATTGTGATTCTATGATTGTGATTGTATGATTGTGATTGTACGATTGCGATTGAATGATTGTGATTGTATGATTGTGATTGTATGATTGTGATTGTATGATTGTGATTGTGTGTTTGTGGTTGTATGATTGTGATTGTATGATTGCGTTTGAATGATTGTGATTGTATGATTGTGATTGTATGATTGTGATTGTGTGATTGTGATTGTGTGATTGTGATTGTGTGATTGTGATTGTATGATTGTGATTGTATGATTGTGATTGTATGATTGTGATTGTATGATTGTGATTGAATGATTGTGATTGTATGATTGTCAGTGTATAATTGTGATTGTATGCTTTGAATTGCATGATTGTGATTGCATGATTGTGATTGTATGATTTTGATTGTGTGATTGTGATTGTGTGATTGTGATTGTGTGATTGTGATTGTATGATTGTGATTGTATGATTGTGATTGTATGATTGCGATTTTGTGGTTGGGATTGTATGATTGTGATTGTATGATTGAGATTGTATGATTGTGAGTGTATGATTGTGATTGTATGATTGTGATTGTGTGATTGTTTAATTGTGATTGTATGATTGTGATTCTATAATTGTGATTGTATGATTGTGATTGTACGATTGCGATTGAATGATTGTGATTGTATGATTGTGATTGTATGATTGTGATTGTATGATTGTGATTGTATGATTGTGATTGCATGATTGTGACTGTATGATTGTGTTGTATGATTGCGATCGTATGATTGTGATTGTATGGTTGCGATTGTAGGATTGTGATTCTATGATTGTGATTGTGTGGTTGTGATTGTACGATTCTGTATGTACGATTATGATTGTCGGATTGTGATTGTATGATTGTGATTGTCGGATTGTGATTGTACGATTATGATTGTCGGATTGTGATTGTATGATTGTGTTTGCATGATTGTGATTGTATGATTGTGATTCTATGATTGTGATTGTATGATTGTGATTGTATGATTGTGATTGTGTGATTGTGACTGTATGATTGTGTTGTATGATTGCGATCGTATGATTGCGGTTTTATGATTGCGATTGTAAGATTGGGATTGTATGATTGTGATTGTATGATTGTGATTGTATGATTGTGATTGTATGATTGTGATTGTATGATTGTGATTGCATGATTGTGACTGTATGATTGTGTTGTATGATTGCGATCGTATGATTGCGATTGTATGATTGCGATTGTATGATTGGGATTGTATGATTATGATTGTATGATTGTGATTGTACGATTGTAATTGTACGATTGTGATTGTACGATTGTGATTGTACGACTGTGATTGTATGATTGTGATTGTATCATTGTTATTGTACGATTGTGGTTGTATGATTGTGATTGTATGATTGTGATTGTATGATTGTGATTTTATGATTGTGATTGTATGATTGTGATTGTATGATTTTGATTGTACGATTGCGGTTGAATGATTGTGATTGTATGATTGTGATTGTACGATTCTGTATGTACGATTATGATTGTCGGATTGTGATTGTATGATTGTGATTGTATGGTTGTGATTGTACGATTATGATTGTCGGATTGTGATTGTATGATTATGATTGTATGATTGTGATTGTACGATTGCGATTGAATGATTGTGATTGTATGATTGTGATTGTATGATTGTGATTGTATGATTGTGATTGTATGATTGTGATTGTATGATAGCGCATGTATGATTGCGATTGTATGATTGTGATTGTATGATTGTGATTCTATGATGGGGATTGCATGATTGTGATTGTATGATTGTGATTGTGTGATTGTGATTGTGTGATTGTGATTGTGTGATTGTGATTGTGTGATTGCGATTGTATGATTGCGATTGTGTGAATGGGATTGTACGATTCTGTATGTACGATTATGATTGTCGGATTGTGATTGTATGATTGTGATTGTATGACTGTGGTTGTATGATTGTGATAGTATGATTGCGATTGAATGATTGTGATTGTATGATTGTGATTGTATGATTGTGATTGTGTGATTGTGATTGTGTGATTGTGATTGTGTGATTGTGATTGTATGATTGTGATTGTATGATTGTGATTGCATGATTGTGATTGTATGATTGTGATTGAATGATTGTGATTGTATGATTGTGATTGTACGATTGCGATTGAATGATTGTGATTGTATGGTTGTGATTGTACGATTCTGTATGTTCGATTATGATTTTCCGATTGTGATTGTATGATTGTGATTGTATGATTATGATCGTATCATTGTGATTGTATCATTGTGATTGTATGATTGTGATTGTATGATTGTGATTGTATGATTGTGATTGTATGATTGTGATTGTACGATTGCGATTGAATGATTGAGATTGTATGCTTGTGATTGTATGATTGTGATTCTATGATGGTGACTGTATGGTTGTGATTGTATGATTGTCATTGTATAATAGTGATTGTACGATTCTGTATGTACGATTATAATTGTCGGATTGTGATCGTATGATTGTGATTGTATGATTGTGATTGTATGATTGTGATTGTGTGATTGTGATTGTATGGTTGTGATTGTATGATTGTGATTGTATGATTGTGATTGTATGATTGTGATTGTATGATTGTGATTGTGTTATTGTGATTGTATGATTGTGATTGTATGATTGTGATTGTATGATTGTGATTGTGTTATTGTGTGTGTATGATTGTGATTGTATGATTGTGATTGTATGATTGTGATTGTATGATTGTGATTGTATGATTGTGATTGAATGATTGTGATTGTATGGTTGTGATTTTACGATTCTGTATGTACGATTATGATTGTCGGATTGTGATCGTATGATTGTGATTGTATGGTTGTGATGGTACGATTATGGTTGTCGGATTGTGATTGTATGATTGTGATTGTATGATTATGATTGTATCATTGTGATTGTATCGTTGTGATTGTGCGATTGTGGATGTATCATTGTGGTTATAACATTGTGATTGTATGATTATGATTGTATCATTGTGTTTGTATGGTTGCGATTGTAGGATTGTGATTCTATGATTGTGATTGTATGATTGTGATTCTATGATTGTGATTGTATGATTGTGATTGTATGATTGTGATTGTACGATTGCGATTGTATGATTGTGATTGTATGGTTGTGATTTTACGATTCTGTATGTACGATTATGATTGTCGGATTGTGATCGTATGATTGTGATTGTATGGTTGTGATGGTACGATTATGGTTGTCGGATTGTGATTGTATGATTGTGATTGTATGATTATGATTGTATCATTGTGATTGTATCGTTGTGATTGTGCGATTGTGGATGTATCATTTTGGTTATAACATTGTGATTGTATGATTATGATTGTATCATTGTGATTGTATGGTTGCGATTGTAGGATTGTGATTCTATGATTGTGATTGTATGATTGTGATTCTATGATTGTGATTGTCTGATTGTGATTGTATGATTGTGATTGTATGATTGTGATTGTATGATTGTGATTGTATGATTGTGATTGTATGATTGTGATTGTATGATTGTGATTGTATGATTGTGATTGTATGATTGTGATTGTATGATTGTGATTTTATGATTGTGATTGTACGATTGCGATTGAATGATTGTGATTGTAGGGTTGTGATTGTACGACTCTGTATGTACGATTATGATTGTCGGATTGTGATTGTATGATTGTGATTGTATGGTTGTGATTGTACGATTATGATTGTCGGATTGTGATTGTATTATTGTGTTTGTATGATTGTGATTGTATGATTGTGATTCTATGATTGTGATTGTATGATTGTGATTGTATGATTGTGATTGTGTGATTGTGACTGTATGATTGTGTTGTATGATTGCGATCGTATGATTGCGATTGTGTGATTGTGATTGTATGATAGTGATTGTATGATTGTGATCGTATGATTATGATTGTATGATTGCAATTGTATGATTGCGATTCTATGATTGCGATTGAATGATTGTGATTGTATGATTGTGATTGTATGATTGTGATTGTATGATTGTGACTGTATGATTGTGATTGTGTGATTGTGATGGTATGATTGTGATTGTATGATTGTGATTGTATGATTGTGATTGTATGATTGTGATTGTACGATTGCGATTGAATGATTGTGATTGTATGGTTGTGATTATCTGGTTGTGATGGTACGATTACGATTGTCGGTATGTGATTGTATGATTGTGATTGCATGATTATGATTGTATCATTGTGATTGTATCATTGTGATTGTGCGATTGTGGATGTATCATTGTGATTATAACATTGTGATTGTATGATTATGATTGTATCATTGTGATTGTATGGTTGCGATTGTAGGATTGTGATTCTATGATTGTGATTGTGTGGTTGTGATTGTACGATTCTGTATGTACGATTATGATTGTCGGATTGTGATTGTATGATTGTGATTGTCGGATTGTGATTGTACGATTATGATTGTCGGATTGTGATTGTATGATTGTGTTTGCATGATTGTGATTGTATGATTGTGATTCTATGATTGTGATTGTATGATTGTGATTGTATGATTGTGATTGTGTGATTGTGACTGTATGATTGTGTTGTATGATTGCGATCGTATGATTGCGGTTTTATGATTGCGATTGTATGATTGCGATTGTATGATTGCAATTCTATGATTGCGATTGTAAGATTGGGATTGTATGATTGTGATTGTATGATTGTGATTGTATGATTGTGATTGTATGATTGTGATTGCATGATTGTGACTGTATGATTGTGTTGCATGATTGCGATCGTATGATTGCGATTGTATGATTGCGATTGTATGATTGGGATTGTATGATTATGATTGTATGATTGTGATTGTACGATTGTCATTGTACGATTGTGATTGTACGATTGTGATTGTACGACTGTGATTGTATGATTGTGATTGTGTCATTGTTATTGTACGATTGTGGTTGTATGATTGTGATTGTATGATTGTGATTGTATGATTGTGATTTTATGATTGTGATTGTATGATTGTGATTGTATGATTTTGATTGTACGATTGCGGTTGAATGATTGTGATTGTATGATTGTGATTGTACGATTCTGTATGTACGATTATGATTGTCGGATTGTGATTGTATGATTGTGATTGTATGGTTGTGATTGTACGATTATGATTGTCGGATTGTGATTGTATGATTATGATTGTATGATTGTGATTGTACGATTGCGATTGAATGATTGTGATTGTATGATTGTGATTGTATGATTGTGATTGTATGATTGTGATTGTATGATTGTGATTGTATGATTGTGATTGTATGATAGCGCATGTATGATTGCGATTGTATGATTGTGATTGTATGATTGTGATTCTATGATGGGGATTGCATGATTGTGATTGTATGATTGTGATTGTGTGATTGTGATTGTGTGATTGTGATTGTGTGATTGTGATTGTGTGATTGTGATTGTGTGATTGCGATTGTATGATTGCGATTGTGTGAATGGGATTGTACGATTCTGTATGTACGATTATGATTGTCGGATTGTGATTGTATGATTGTGATTGTATGATTGTGATTGTATGATTGTGATTGTATGATTGTGATTGAGTGATTGTGATTGTGTGATTGTGATTGTATGGTTGTGACTGTATGATTGTGATTGTATGATTGTGATTGTATGATTGTGATTGTGTGATTGTGATTGTATGATTGTGATTGTATGAATGTGATTGTATAATTGTGATGGTATGATTGTGATTGTATGATTGTGATTGTATGAATGTGATTGTATAATTGCTATTGTATGATTGTGATTGTATGATTGTGATTGTATGATTGTGATTGTATGCTTGTGTTTGTATGATTGTGATTGTATGATTGTGATTGTACGATTCTGTATGTACGATTATGATTGTCGGATTGTGATTGTATGATTGTGATTGTATGATTGTGATTGTATGATTGTGATTGTATGATTGTGATTGAGTGATTGTGATTGTGTGATTGTGATTGTATAGTTGTGACTGTACGATTCTGTATGTACGATTATGGTTGTCGGATTGTGATTGTATGATTGTGATTTTATGATTATGATTGTATCATTGTGATTGTATCATTGTGATTGTATGATTGTGATTGTATGATTGTGATTGTACGATTGTGTATGTACGATTAAAATTGTCGGATTGTGATTGTATGATTGTGATTGTATGATTGTGATTGTATGACTGTGATTGTATGATTGTGATTGTACGATTGCGATTGAATGATTGGGATTGTATGGTTGTGATTGTATGATTGTGATTCTATGATGGTGAATGTATGGTTGCTATTGTATGATTGTGATTGTATGATTGTCATTGCATAATAGTGATTGTACGATTCTGTATGTACGATTATGATTGTCGGATTGTGATCGTATGATTGTGATTGTATGATTGTGATTGTATGATTATGATTGTGTCATTGTGATTGTATGATTGTGATTGTATGATTGTGATTGTATGATTGTGATTTTATGATTGTGATTGCATGATTGTGATTACATGATTATGATTGTATCATTGTGATTGTATCATTGTGATTGTATCATTGTGATTGTGTGATTGTGGATGTATCATTGTGATTATAACATTGTGAATGTATGATTATGATTGTATCATTGTGATTGTATGGTAGAGATTGTAGGATTGTGATTCTATGATTGTGATTGTATGATTGTGATTGAATGATAGCGCATGTATGATTGCAGTTGTATGATTGTGATTGTATGATTGTGATTCTATGATGCTGATTGTATGATTGTGATTGTATGATTGTGATTGTATGATTGTGATTGTGTGATTGTGATTGTGTGATTGTGATTGTGTGATTGTGATTGTATGATTGTGATTGTATGATTGTGATTGAATGATTGTGATTGTATGGTTGTGATTGCACGATTCTGTATGTTCGATTATGATTTTCCGATTGTGATTGTATGATTGTGAATGTATGATTATGATTGTATCATTGTGATTGTATCATTGTGGCTGTATCATTGTGATTGTATCATTGTGATTGTATGATTGTGATTGTATGATTGTGATTGTGTGATTGTGATTGTATGATTGTGATTGTACGATTGCGATTAAATGACTGTGATTGTATAGTTGTGATTGTACGATTCTGTATGTACGATTATGATTGTCGGATTGTGATTGTATGATTGTGATTGCATGATTATGATTGTATCATTGTGATTGTATGATTGTGATTGTATGATTGTGATTGTACGATTGTGTATGTACGATTAAAATTGTCGGATTGTGATTGTATGATTGTGATTGTATGATTGTGATTGTATGATTGTGATTGTATGACTGTGATTGTATGATTGTGATTGTACGATTGCGATTGAATGATTGGTATTGTATGGTTGTGATTGTATGATTGTGATTCTATGATGGTGAATGTATGGTTGCTATTGTATGATTGTGATTGTATGATTGTCATTGTATAATGGTGATTGTACGATTCTGTATGTACGATTATGATTGTCGGATTGTGATCGTATGATTGTGATTGTATGATTGTGATTGTATGATTGTGATTGTACGATGATGATTGTGTGATTGTGATTGTGTGATTGTGATTGTATGGTTCTGATTGTATGATTGTGATTGTATGATTGTGATTGTATGATTGTGTTTGTGTGAATGTAATTGTATAATTGTGATTGTATGATTTGAATTGCATGATTGTGGTTGTATGATTGTGATTGTATGATTGTAATTTTATGATTGTGATTGTATGATTGTGATTGTATGATTGTGATTGTATGAATGTGATTGTATAATTCTTATTGTATGATTGTGATTGTATGATTATGATTATATGATTGTAATTGTATAATTGTGATTGTATGATTGTGAGTGTATGATTGTGAGGGTATGATTGTGATTGTATGATTGTGATTGTATGATTGTGATTGTATGACTGTGATTGTATGATTGTGTTTGTACGACTTTGATTGTATGATTGTGGTTGTATGATTGCGATTGTATGATTGCGATTGTATGATTGTGGGTGTATGATTGTGATTGTGTGATTGTGATTGTGTGATTGTGTAATTGTGATTGTATGATTGTGATTCTATGATTGTGATTGTATGATTGTGATTATAACATTGTGATTGTATGATTATGATTGTATCATTGTGATTGTATGGTTGAGATTGTAGGATTGTGATTCTATGATTGTGATTGTATGATTGTGATTGAATGATAGCGCATGTATGATTGCAATTGTATGATTGTGATTGTATGATTGTGATTCTATGATGCTGATTGTATGATTGTGATTGTATGATTGTGAGGGTATGATTGTGATTGTATGATTGTGATTGTATGACTGTGATTGTATGATTGTGTTTGTACGATTTTGATTGTATGATTGTGGTTGTATGATTGCGATTGTATGATTGCGATTGTATGATTGTGGGTGTATGATTGTGATTGTATGATTGTGATTGTGTGATTGTGTAATTGTGATTCTATGATTGTGATTCTATGATTGTGATTGTATGATTGTGATTATAACATTGTGATTGTATGATTATGATTGTATCATTGTGATTGTATGGTTGAGAATGTAGGATTGTGATTCTATGATTGTGATTGTATGATTGTGATTGAATGATAGCGCATGTATGATTGCAATTGTATGATTGTGATTGTATGATTGTGATTCTATGATGCTGATTGTATGATTGTGATTGTATGATTGTGATTGTATGATTGTGATTGTATGATTGTGATTGTATGATTGTGATTGTATGATTGTGATTGTATGATTGTGATTGTACGATTGCGATTGAATGATTGTGATTGTATAGTTGTGACTGTACGATTCTGTATGTACGATTATGGTTGTCGGATTGTGATTGTATGATTGTGATTGTAAGATTATGATTGTATCATTGTGATTGTATCATTGTGATTGTATGATTGTGATTGTATCATTGTGATTGTATGGTAGAGATTGTAGGATTGTGATTCTATGGTTGTGATTGTATGATTGTGATTGAATGATAGCGCATGTATGATTGCAATTGTATGATTGTGATTGTATGATTGTGATTCTATGATGCTGATTGTATGATTGTGATTGTATGATTGTGATTGTATGATTGTGATTGTATGATTGTGATTGTGTGATTGTGATTGTGTGATTGTGATTGTGTGATTGTGATTGTGTGATTGTGATTGTGTGATTGTGATTGTATGGTTGTGATTGTATGATTGTGATTGTATGATTGTGATTGTATGATTGTGATTGTATGATTGTGATTGTACGATTGCGATTGTATGATTGGGATTGCATGGTTGCGATTGTATGATTGTGATTCTATGATGGTGACTGTATGGTTGTGATTGTATGATTGTCAGTGTATAATAGTGATTGTACGATTCTGTATGTACGATTATAATTGTCGGATTGTGATCGTATGATTGTGATTGTATGATTGTGATTGTATGATTGTGATTGTATGATTGTGATTGTGTGATTGTGATTGTATGGTTGTGATTGTATGATTGTGATTGTATGATTGTGGTTGTATGATTGTGATTGTGTGATTGTGATTGTGTGATTGTGATTGTATGGTTGTGATTGTATGATTGTGATTGTATGATTGTGATTGTATGATTGTGATTGTGTGAATGTGATTGTATAATTGTGATTGTATGATTTGAATTGCATGATTGTGATTGTATGATTGTGATTGTATGATTGTGATTGTATGATTGTGATTGTATGATTGTGATTGTATGATTGTGGTTGTATGATTGTGATTGTGTGATTGTGATTGTGTGATTGTGATTGTATGGTTGTGATTGTATGATTGTGATTGTATGATTGTGATTGAATGATTGTGATTGTATGATTGCGATTGTGTGGTTGGGATTGTATGATTGTGATTGTATGATTGAGATTGTATGACTGTGAGTGTATGATTGTGATTGTATGATTGCGATTGTGTGGTTGGGATTGTATGATTGTGATTGTATGATTGAGATTGTATGATTGTGAGTGTATGATTGTGATTGTATGATTGTGATTGTGTGATTGTTTAATTGTGATTGTATGATTGTGATTCTATAATTGTGATTGTATGATTGTGATTGTACGATTGCGATTGAATGATTGTGATTGTATGATTGTGATTGTACGATTGCGATTGAATGATTGTGATTGTATGGTTGTGATTGTACGATTCTGTATGTTCGATTATGATTTTCCGATTGTGATTGTATGATTGTGATTGTATGATTATGATTGTATCATTGTGATTGTATCATTGTGATTGTATCATTGTGATTGTATGATTGTGATCGTATGATTGTGATTGTATGATTGTGATTGTATGATTGTGATTGTACGATTGCGATTGAATGATTGGGATTGTATGCTTGTGATTGTATGATTGTGATTCTATGATGGTGACTGTATGGTTGTGATTGTATGATTGTCATTGTATAATAGTGATTGTACGATTCTGTATGTACGATTATAATTGTCGGATTGTGGTCGTATGATTGTGATTGTATGATTGTGATTGTATGATTGTGATTGTGTGATTGTGATTGTATGATTGTGATTGTACGATTGCGATTAAATGACTGTGATTGTATAGTTGTGATTGTACGATTCTGTATGTACGATTATGATTGTCGGATTGTGATTGTATGATTGTGATTGCATGATTATGATTGTATCATTGTGATTGTATGATTGTGATTGTATGATTGTGATTGTATGATTGTGATTGTATGAATGTGATTGTATAATTCTTATTGTAAGATTGTGATTGTATGATTATGATTATATGATTGTAATTGTATAATTGTGATTGTATGATTGTGATTGTATGATTGTGAGGGTATGATTGTGATTGTATGATTGTGATTGTATGACTGTGATTGTATGATTGTGTTTGTAGGATTTTGATTGTATGATTGTGGTTGTATGATTGCGATTGTATGATTGCGATTGTATGATTGTGATTGTGTGATTGTGATTGTATGGTTGTCATTGTATAATAGTGATTGTACGATTCTGTATGTACGATTATAATTGTCGGATTGTGATCGTATGATTGTGATTGTATGATTGTGATTGTATGATTGTGATTGAATGATAGCGCATGTATGATTGCAATTGTATGATTGTGATTGTATGATTGTGATTCTATGATGCTGATTGTATGATTGTGATTGTATGATTGTGATTGTATGATTGTGATTGTGTGATTGTGATTGTGTGATTGTGATTGTGTGATTGTGATTGTATGATTGTGATTGTATGAATGTGATTGTATAATTCTCATTGTATGATTGTGATTGTATGATTATGATTGTATCATTGTGACTGTATCATTGTGACTGTATCATTGTGATTGTATCATTGTGATTGTATGATTGTGATTGTATGATTGTGATTGTGTGATTGTGATTGTATGATTGTGATTGTACGATTGCGATTAAATGACTGTGATTGTATAGTTGTGATTGTACGATTCTGTATGTACGATTATGATTGTCGGATTGTGATTGTATGATTGTGATTGCATGATTATGATTGTATCATTGTGATTGTATGATTGTGATTGTATGATTGTGATTGTATGATTGTGATTGTATGAATGTGATTGTATAATTCTCATTGTATGATTGTGGTTGTATGATTATGATTATATGATTGTAATTGTATAATTGTGATTGTATGATTGTGATTGTATGATTGTGAGGGTATGATTGTGATTGTATGATTGTGATTGTATGACTGTGATTGTATGATTGTGTTTGTACGATTTTGATTGTATGATTGTGGTTGTATGATTGCGATTGTATGATTGCGATTGTATGATTGTGGGTGTATGATTGTGATTGTATGATTGTGATTGTGTGATTGTGTAATTGTGATTCTATGATTGTGATTCTATGATTGTGATTGTATGATTGTGATTATAACATTGTGATTGTATGATTATGATTGTATCATTGTGATTGTATGGTTGAGATTGTAGGATTGTGATTCTATGATTGTGATTGTATGATTGTGATTGAATGATAGCGCATGTATGATTGCAATTGTATGATTGTGATTGTATGATTGTGATTCTATGATGCTGATTGTATGATTGTGATTGTATGATTGTGATTGTATGATTGTGATTGTATGATTGTGATTGTATGATTGTGATTGTATGATTGTGATTGTACGATTGCGATTGAATGATTGTGACTGTATAGTTGTGACTGTACGATTCTGTATGTACGATTATGGTTGTCGGATTGTGATTGTATGATTGTGATTGTAAGATTATGATTGTATCATTGTGATTGTATCATTGTGATTGTATGATTGTGATTGTATCATTGTGATTGTATGGTAGAGATTGTAGGATTGTGATTCTATGGTTGTGATTGTATGATTGTGATTGAATGATAGCGCATGTATGATTGCAATTGTATGATTGTGATTGTATGATTGTGATTCTATGATGCTGATTGTATGATTGTGATTGTATGATTGTGATTGTATGATTGTGATTGTATGATTGTGATTGTATGATTGTGATTGTGTGATTGTGATTGTGTGATTGTGATTGTGTGATTGTGATTGTGTGATTGTGATTGTGTGATTGTGATTGTGTGATTGTGATTGTATGGTTGTGATTGTATGATTGTGATTGTATGATTGTGATTGTATGATTGTGATTGTATGATTGTGATTGTACGATTGCGATTGTATGATTGGGATTGCATGGTTGCGATTGTATGATTGTGATTCTATGATGGTGACTGTATGGTTGTGATTGTATGATTGTCAGTGTATAATAGTGATTGTACGATTCTGTATGTACGATTATAATTGTCGGATTGTGATCGTATGATTGTGATTGTATGATTGTGATTGTATGATTGTGATTGTATGATTGTGTTTGTGTGATTGTGATTGTATGGTTGTGATTGTATGATTGTGATTGTATGATTGTGGTTGTATGATTGTGATTGTGTGATTGTGATTGTGTGATTGTGATTGTATGGTTGTGATTGTATGATTGTGATTGTATGATTGTGATTGTATGATTGTGATTGTGTGAATGTGATTGTATAATTGTGATTGTATGATTTGAATTGCATGATTGTGATTGTATGATTGTGATTGTATGATTGTGATTGTACGATTGTGATTGTATGATTGTGGTTGTATGATTGTGATTGTGTGATTGTGATTGTGTGATTGTGATTGTATGGTTGTGATTGTATGATTGTGATTGTATGATTGTGATTGAATGATTGTGATTGTATGATTGCGATTGTGTGGTTGGGATTGTATGATTGTGATTGTATGATTGAGATTGTATGACTGTGAGTGTATGATTGTGATTGTATGATTGCGATTGTGTGGTTGGGATTGTATGATTGTGATTGTATGATTGAGATTGTATGATTGTGAGTGTATGATTGTGATTGTATGATTGTGATTGTGTGATTGTTTAATTGTGATTGTATGATTGTGATTCTATAATTGTGATTGTATGATTGTGATTGTACGATTGCGATTGAATGATTGTGATTGTATGATTGTGATTGTACGATTGCGATTGAATGATTGTGATTGTATGGTTGTGATTGTACGATTCTGTATGTTCGATTATGATTTTCCGATTGTGATTGTATGATTGTGATTGTATGATTATGATTGTATCATTGTGATTGTATCATTGTGATTGTATCATTGTGATTGTATGATTGTGATCGTATGATTGTGATTGTATGATTGTGATTGTATGATTGTGATTGTACGATTGCGATTGAATGATTGGGATTGTATGCTTGTGATTGTATGATTGTGATTCTATGATGGTGACTGTATGGTTGTGATTGTATGATTGTCATTGTATAATAGTGATTGTACGATTCTGTATGTACGATTATAATTGTCGGATTGTGGTCGTATGATTGTGATTGTATGATTGTGATTGTATGATTGTGATTGTGTGATTGTGATTGTATGGTTGTGATTGTATGATTGTGATTGTATGATTGTGATTGTATGATTGTGATTGTGTTATTGTGTGTGTATGATTGTGATTGTATGATTGTGATTGTATGATTGTGATTGTATGATTGTGATTGTATGATCGTGATTGAATGATTGTGATTGTATAGTTGTGATTTTACGATTCTGTATGTACGATTATGATTGTCGGATTGTGATCGTATGATTGTGATTGTATGGTTGTGATGGTACGATCATGGTTGTCGGATTGTGATTGTATGATTGTGATTGTATGATTATGATTGAATCATTGTGATTGTATCGTTGTGATTGTGCGATTGTGGATGTATCATTGTGGTTATAACATTGTGATTGTATGATTATGATTGTATCATTGTGATTGTACGGTTGCGATTGTAGGATTGTGATTCTATGATTGTGATTGTATGATTGTGATTCTATGATTGTGATTGTATGATTGTGATTGTATGATTGTGATTGTATGATTGTGATTGTATGATTGTGATTGTATGATTGTGATTGTATGATTGTGATTGTATGATTGTGATTGTATGATTGTGATTGTATGATTGTGATTGTATGATTGTGAGGGTATGATTGTGATTGTATGATTGTGATTGTATGACTGTGATTGTATGATTGTGTTTGTACGATTTTGATTGTATGATTGTGGTTGTATGATTGCGATTGTATGATTGCGATTGTATGATTGTGGGTGTATGATTGTGATTGTATGATTGTGATTGTGTGATTGTGTAATTGTGATTCTATGATTGTGATTCTATGATTGTGATTGTATGATTGTGATTATAACATTGTGATTGTATGATTATGATTGTATCATTGTGATTGTATGGTTGAGATTGTAGGATTGTGATTCTATGATTGTGATTGTATGATTGTGATTGAATGATAGCGCATGTATGATTGCAATTGTATGATTGTGATTGTATGATTGTGATTCTATGATGCTGATTGTATGATTGTGATTGTATGATTGTGATTGTATGATTGTGATTGTATGATTGTGATTGTATGATTGTGATTGTATGATTGTGATTGTACGATTGCGATTGAATGATTGTGATTGTATAGTTGTGACTGTACGATTCTGTATGTACGATTATGGTTGTCGGATTGTGATTGTATGATTGTGATTGTAAGATTATGATTGTATCATTGTGATTGTATCATTGTGATTGTATGATTGTGATTGTATCATTGTGATTGTATGGTAGAGATTGTAGGATTGTGATTCTATGGTTGTGATTGTATGATTGTGATTGAATGATAGCGCATGTATGATTGCAATTGTATGATTGTGATTGTATGATTGTGATTCTATGATGCTGATTGTATGATTGTGATTGTATGATTGTGATTGTATGATTGTGATTGTATGATTGTGATTGTGTGATTGTGATTGTGTGATTGTGATTGTGTGATTGTGATTGTGTGATTGTGATTGTGTGATTGTGATTGTGTGATTGTGATTGTATGGTTGTGATTGTATGATTGTGATTGTATGATTGTGATTGTATGATTGTGATTGTATGATTGTGATTGTACGATTGCGATTGTATGATTGGGATTGCATGGTTGCGATTGTATGATTGTGATTCTATGATGGTGACTGTATGGTTGTGATTGTATGATTGTCAGTGTATAATAGTGATTGTACGATTCTGTATGTACGATTATAATTGTCGGATTGTGATCGTATGATTGTGATTGTATGATTGTGATTGTATGATTGTGATTGTATGATTGTGTTTGTGTGATTGTGATTGTATGGTTGTGATTGTATGATTGTGATTGTATGATTGTGGTTGTATGATTGTGATTGTGTGATTGTGATTGTGTGATTGTGATTGTATGGTTGTGATTGTATGATTGTGATTGTATGATTGTGATTGTATGATTGTGATTGTGTGAATGTGATTGTATAATTGTGATTGTATGATTTGAATTGCATGATTGTGATTGTATGATTGTGATTGTATGATTGTGATTGTATGATTGTGATTGTATGATTGTGATTGTATGATTGTGGTTGTATGATTGTGATTGTGTGATTGTGATTGTGTGATTGTGATTGTATGGATGTGATTGTATGATTGTGATTGTATGATTGTGATTGAATGATTGTGATTGTATGATTGCGATTGTGTGGTTGGGATTGTATGATTGTGATTGTATGATTGAGATTGTATGACTGTGAGTGTATGATTGTGATTGTATGATTGCGATTGTGTGGTTGGGATTGTATGATTGTGATTGTATGATTGAGATTGTATGATTGTGAGTGTATGATTGTGATTGTATGATTGTGATTGTGTGATTGTTTAATTGTGATTGTATGATTGTGATTCTATAATTGTGATTGTATGATTGTGATTGTACGATTGCGATTGAATGATTGTGATTGTATGATTGTGATTGTACGATTGCGATTGAATGATTGTGATTGTATGGTTGTGATTGTACGATTCTGTATGTTCGATTATGATTTTCCGATTGTGATTGTATGATTGTGATTGTATGATTATGATTGTATCATTGTGATTGTATCATTGTGATTGTATCATTGTGATTGTATGATTGTGATCGTATGATTGTGATTGTATGATTGTGATTGTATGATTGTGATTGTACGATTGCGATTGAATGATTGGGATTGTATGCTTGTGATTGTATGATTGTGATTCTATGATGGTGACTGTATGGTTGTGATTGTATGATTGTCATTGTATAATAGTGATTGTACGATTCTGTATGTACGATTATAATTGTCGGATTGTGGTCGTATGATTGTGATTGTATGATTGTGATTGTATGATTGTGATTGTATGATTGTGATTGTGTGATTGTGATTGTATGGTTGTGATTGTATGATTGTGATTGTATGATTGTGATTGTATGATTGTGATTGTGTTATTGTGTGTGTATGATTGTGATTGTATGATTGTGATTGTATGATTGTGATTGTATGATTGTGATTGTATGATCGTGATTGAATGATTGTGATTGTATAGTTGTGATTTTACGATTCTGTATGTACGATTATGATTGTCGGATTGTGATCGTATGATTGTGATTGTATGGTTGTGATGGTACGATCATGGTTGTCGGATTGTGATTGTATGATTGTGATTGTATGATTATGATTGAATCATTGTGATTGTATCGTTGTGATTGTGCGATTGTGGATGTATCATTGTGGTTATAACATTGTGATTGTATGATTATGATTGTATCATTGTGATTGTACGGTTGCGATTGTAGGATTGTGATTCTATGATTGTGATTGTATGATTGTGATTCTATGATTGTGATTGTATGATTGTGATTGTATGATTGTGATTGTATGATTGTGATTGTATGATTGTGATTGTATGATTGTGATTGTATGATTGTGATTGTATGATTGTGATTGTATGATTGTGATTGTATGATTGTGATTGTATGATTGTGATTGTATGATTGTAATTGTACGATTGCGATTGAATGATTGTGATTGTAGGGTTGTGATTGTACGACTCTGTATGTACGATTATGATTGTCGGATTGTGATTGTATGATTGTGATTGTATGGTTGTGATTGTACGATTATGATTGTCGGATTGTGATTGTATTATTGTGTTTGTATGATTGCGATTGTATGATTGCGATTGTATGATTGTGGGTGTATGATTGTGATTGTATGATTGTGATTGTGTGATTGTGTAATTGTGATTGTATGATTGTGATTCTATGATTGTGATTGTATAATTGTGATTGTACGATTGCGATTGAATGATTGTGATTGTACGATTGTGATTGTATGATTGCGATTGTATGATTGTGATTGTGTGTTTGTGGTTGTATGATTGTGATTGTATGATTGCGATTGAATGATTGTGATTGTATGATTGTGATTGTATGATTGTGATTGTGTGATTGTGATTGTATGATTGTGATTGTATGATTGTGATTGTATGATTGTGATTGTACGATTGCGATTGAATGATTGTGATTGTATAGTTGTGACTGTACGATTCTGTATGTACGATTATGGTTGTCGGATTGTGATTGTATGATTGTGATTGTAAGATTATGATTGTATCATTGTGATTGTATCATTGTGATTGTATGATTGTGATTGTATCATTGTGATTGTATGGTAGAGATTGTAGGATTGTGATTCTATGGTTGTGATTGTATGATTGTGATTGAATGATAGCGCATGTATGATTGCAATTGTATGATTGTGATTGTATGATTGTGATTCTATGATGCTGATTGTATGATTGTGATTGTATGATTGTGATTGTATGATTGTGATTGTATGATTGTGATTGTGTGATTGTGATTGTGTGATTGTGATTGTGTGATTGTGATTGTATGATTGTGATTGTATGATTGTGATTGTATGATTGTGATTGTATGATTGTGATTGTGTGATTGTGATTGTGTGATTGTGATTGTATGGTTGTGATTGTATGATTGTGATTGTATGATTGTGATTGTATGATTGTGATTGTATGATTGTGATTGTACGATTGCGATTGTATGATTGGGATTGTATGGTTGCGATTGTATGATTGTGATTCTATGATGGTGACTGTATGGTTGTGATTGTATGATTGTCATTGTATAATAGTGATTGTACGATTCTGTATGTACGATTATAATTGTCGGATTGTGATCGTATGATTGTGATTGTATGATTGTGATTGTATGATTGTGATTGTGTGATTGTGATTGTATGGTTGTGATTGTATGATTGTGATTGTATGATTGTGGTTGTTTGATTGTGATTGTGTGATTGTGATTGTGTGATTGTGATTGTATGGTTGTGATTGTATGATTGTGATTGTATGATTGTGATTGTATTATTGTGATTGTGTGAATGTGATTGTATAATTGTGATTGTATGATTTGAATTGCATGATTGTGATTGTATGATTGTGATTGTATGATTGTGATTGTATGATTGTGATTGTATGATTGTGATTGTAAGATTGTGATTGTATGATTGTGATTGTATGATTGTGATTGTATGATTGTGATTGTATGAATGTGATTGTATAATTGGTATTGTATGATTGTGATTGTATGATTGCGATTGTATGATTGCGATTGTATGATTGTGGGTGTATGATTGTGATTGTATGATTGTGATTGTGTGAGTGTGTAATTGTGATTGTATGATTGTGATTCTATGATTGTGATTGTATGATTGTGATTGTACGATTGCGATTGTATGATTGTGATTGTATAATTGTGATTGTATGATTGTGATTGTATGATTGTGATTGTATGATTGTGATTGTATGAATGTGATTGTATAATTGTTATCGTATGACTGTGATTGTACGATTGTGATTGTATGATTGTGAGGGTATGATTGTGATTGTATGATTGTGATTGTATGACTGTGATTGTATGATTGTGTTTGTACGATTTTGATTGTATGATTGTGGTTGTATGATTGCGATTGTATGATTGCGATTGTATGATTGTGGGTGTATGATTGTGATTGTATGATTGTGATTGTGTGATTGTGTAATTGTGATTGTATGATTGTGATTCTATGATTGTGATTGTATGATTGTGATTGTACGATTGCGATTGAATGATTGTGATTGTATGATTGTGATTGTATGATTGTGATTGTGTGATTGTGATTGTGTGATTGTGATTGTGTGATTGTGATTGTATGATTGTGATTGTATGATTGTGATTGTATGATTGTGATTGTATGATTGTGATTGAATGATTGTGATTGTATGATTGCGATTGTGTGGTTGGGATTGTATGATTGTGATTGTATGATTGA
Source organism: Megachile rotundata (assembly GCF_050947335.1). Classification (NCBI taxonomy): domain Eukaryota; kingdom Metazoa; phylum Arthropoda; class Insecta; order Hymenoptera; family Megachilidae; genus Megachile; species Megachile rotundata. The sequence goes on along the minus strand of NC_134987.1, from coordinate 841,750 downwards.
GATTGTATGATTGTGAGTGTATGATTGTGATTGTATGATTGCGATTTTGTGGTTGGGATTGTATCATTGTGATTGTATGATTGAGATTGTATGATTGTGAGTGTATGATTGTGATTGTATGATTGTGATTGTGTGATTGTTTAATTGTGATTGTATGATTGTGATTCTATAATTGTGATTGTATGATTGTGATTGTACGATTGCGATTGAATGATTGTGATTGTATGATTGTGATTGTACGATTGCGATTGAATGATTGTGATTGTATGGTTGTGATTGTACGATTCTGTATGTTCGATTATGATTTTCCGATTGTGATTGTATGATTGTGATTGTATGATTATGATTGTATCATTGTGATTGTATCATTGTGATTGTATCATTGTGATTGTATGATTGTGATCGTATGATTGTGATTGTATGATTGTGATTGTATGATTGTGATTGTACGATTGCGATTGAATGATTGGGATTGTATGCTTGTGATTGTATGATTGTGATTCTATGATGGTGACTGTATGGTTGTGATTGTATGATTGTCATTGTATAATAGTGATTGTACGATTCTGTATGTACGATTATAATTGTCGGATTGTGATCGTATGATTGTGATTGTATGATTGTGATTGTATGATTGTGATTGTGTGATTGTGATTGTATGGTTGTGATTGTATGATTGTGATTGTATGATTGTGATTGTATGATTGTGATTGTGTTATTGTGTGTGTATGATTGTAATTGTATGATTGTGATTGTATGATTGTGATTGTATGATTGTGATTGTATGATCGTGATTGAATGATTGTGATTGTATGGTTGTGATTTTACGATTCTGTATGTACGATTATGATTGTCGGATTGTGATCGTATGATTGTGATTGTATGGTTGTGATGGTACGATTATGGTTGTCGGATTGTGATTGTATGATTGTGATTGTATGATTATGATTGTATCATTGTGATTGTATCGTTGTGATTGTGCGATTGTGGATGTATCATTGTGGTTATAACATTGTGATTGTATGATTATGATTGTATCATTGTGATTGTATGGTTGCGATTGTAGGATTGTGATTCTATGATTGTGATTGTATGATTGTGATTCTATGATTGTGATTGTATGGTTGCGATTGTATGATTGTGATTCTATGATTGTGATTGTATGATTGTGATTGTACGATTGCGATTGAATGATTGTGATTGTATGATTGTGATTGTATGATTGTGATTGTATGATTGTGATTGTGTGTTTGTGGTTGTATGATTGTGATTGTATGATTGCGTTTGAATGATTGTGATTGTATGATTGTGATTGTATGATTGTGATTGTGTGATTGTGATTGTGTGATTGTGATTGTGTGATTGTGATTGTATGATTGTGATTGTATGATTGTGATTGTATGATTGTGATTGTATGATTCTGATTGAATGATTGTGATTGTATGATTGTCAGTGTATAATTGTGATTGTATGCTTTGAATTGCATGATTGTGATTGCATGATTGTGATTGTATGATTTTGATTGTGTGATTGTGATTGTGTGATTGTGATTGTGTGATTGTGATTGTATGATTGTGATTGTATGATTGTGATTGTATGATTGCGATTTTGTGGTTGGGATTGTATGATTGTGATTGTATGATTGAGATTGTATGATTGTGAGTGTATGATTGTGATTGTATGATTGTGATTGTGTGATTGTTTAATTGTGATTGTATGATTGTGATTCTATAATTGTGATTGTATGATTGTGATTGTACGATTGCGATTGAATGATTGTGATTGTATGATTGTGATTGTATGATTGTGATTGTATGATTGTGATTGTATGATTGTGATTGCATGATTGTGACTGTATGATTGTGTTGTATGATTGCGATCGTATGATTGTGATTGTATGGTTGCGATTGTAGGATTGTGATTCTATGATTGTGATTGTGTGGTTGTGATTGTACGATTCTGTATGTACGATTATGATTGTCGGATTGTGATTGTATGATTGTGATTGTCGGATTGTGATTGTACGATTATGATTGTCGGATTGTGATTGTATGATTGTGTTTGCATGATTGTGATTGTATGATTGTGATTCTATGATTGTGATTGTATGATTGTGATTGTATGATTGTGATTGTGTGATTGTGACTGTATGATTGTGTTGTATGATTGCGATCGTATGATTGCGGTTTTATGATTGCGATTGTATGATTGCGATTGTATGATTGCAATTCTATGATTGCGATTGTAAGATTGGGATTGTATGATTATGATTGTATGATTGTGATTGTATGATTGTGATTGTATGATTGTGATTGCATGATTGTGACTGTATGATTGTGTTGTATGATTGCGATCGTATGATTGCGATTGTATGATTGCGATTGTATGATTGGGATTGTATGATTATGACTGTATGATTGTGATTGTACGATTGTAATTGTACGATTGTGATTGTACGATTGTGATTGTACGACTGTGATTGTATGATTGTGATTGTATCATTGTTATTGTACGATTGTGGTTGTATGATTGTGATTGTATGATTGTGATTGTATGATTGTGATTTTATGATTGTGATTGTATGATTGTGATTGTATGGTTTTGATTGTACGATTGCGGTTGAATGATTGTGATTGTATGATTGTGATTGTACGATTCTGTATGTACGATTATGATTGTCGGATTGTGATTGTATGATTGTGATTGTATGGTTGTGATTGTACGATTATGATTGTCGGATTGTGATTGTATGATTATGATTGTATGATTGTGATTGTACGATTGCGATTGAATGATTGTGATTGTATGATTGTGATTGTATGATTGTGATTGTATGATTGTGATTGTATGATTGTGATTGTATGATTGTGATTGTATGATAGCGCATGTATGATTGCGATTGTATGATTGTGATTGTATGATTGTGATTCTATGATGGGGATTGCATGATTGTGATTGTATGATTGTGATTGTGTGATTGTGATTGTGTGATTGTGATTGTGTGATTGTGATTGTGTGATTGCGATTGTATGATTGCGATTGTGTGAATGGGATTGTACGATTCTGTATGTACGATTATGATTGTCGGATTGTGATTGTATGATTGTGATTGTATGATTGTGATAGTATGATTGCGATTGAATGATTGTGATTGTATGATTGTGATTGTATGATTGTGATTGTGTGATTGTGATTGTGTGATTGTGATTGTGTGATTGTGATTGTATGATTGTGATTGTATGATTGTGATTGCATGATTGTGATTGTATGATTGTGATTGAATGATTGTGATTGTATGATTGTGATTGTACGATTGCGATTGAATGATTGTGATTGTATGGTTGTGATTGTACGATTCTGTATGTTCGATTATGATTTTCCGATTGTGATTGTATGATTGTGATTGTATGATTATGATTGTATCATTGTGATTGTATCATTGTGATTGTATGATTGTGATTGTATGATTGTGATTGTATGATTGTGATTGTATGATTGTGATTGTACGATTGCGATTGAATGATTGGGATTGTATGCTTGTGATTGTATGATTGTGATTCTATGATGGTGACTGTATGGTTGTGATTGTATGATTGTCATTGTATAATAGTGATTGTACGATTCTGTATGTACGATTATAATTGTCGGATTGTGATCGTATGATTGTGATTGTATGATTGTGATTGTATGATTGTGATTGTGTGATTGTGATTGTATGGTTGTGATTGTATGATTGTGATTGTATGATTGTGATTGTATGATTGTGATTGTATGATTGTGATTGTGTTATTGTGATTGTATGATTGTGATTGTATGATTGTGATTGTATGATTGTGATTGTGTTATTGTGTGTGTATGATTGTGATTGTATGATTGTGATTGTATGATTGTGATTGTATGATTGTGATTGTATGATTGTGATTGTATGATTGTGATTGAATGATTGTGATTGTATGGTTGTGATTTTACGATTCTGTATGTACGATTATGATTGTCGGATTGTGATCGTATGATTGTGATTGTATGGTTGTGATGGTACGATTATGGTTGTCGGATTGTGATTGTATGATTGTGATTGTATGATTATGATTGTATCATTGTGATTGTATCGTTGTGATTGTGCGATTGTGGATGTATCATTGTGGTTATAACATTGTGATTGTATGATTATGATTGTATCATTGTGTTTGTATGGTTGCGATTGTAGGATTGTGATTCTATGATTGTGATTGTATGATTGTGATTCTATGATTGTGATTGTATGATTGTGATTGTATGATTGTGATTGTACGATTGCGATTGTATGATTGTGATTGTATGGTTGTGATTTTACGATTCTGTATGTACGATTATGATTGTCGGATTGTGATCGTATGATTGTGATTGTATGGTTGTGATGGTACGATTATGGTTGTCGGATTGTGATTGTATGATTGTGATTGTATGATTATGATTGTATCATTGTGATAGTATCGTTGTGATTGTGCGATTGTGGATGTATCATTTTGGTTATAACATTGTGATTGTATGATTATGATTGTATCATTGTGATTGTATGGTTGCGATTGTAGGATTGTGATTCTATGATTGTGATTGTATGATTGTGATTCTATGATTGTGATTGTCTGATTGTGATTGTATGATTGTGATTGTATGATTGTGATTGTATGATTGTGATTGTATGATTGTGATTGTATGATTGTGATTGTATGATTGTGATTGTATGATTGTGATTGTATGATTGTGATTGTATGATTGTGATTTTATGATTGTGATTGTACGATTGCGATTGAATGATTGTGATTGTAGGGTTGTGATTGTACGACTCTGTATGTACGATTATGATTGTCGGATTGTGATTGTATGATTGTGATTGTATGGTTGTGATTGTACGATTATGATTGTCGGATTGTGATTGTATTATTGTGTTTGTATGATTGTGATTGTATGATTGTGATTCTATGATTGTGATTGTATGATTGTGATTGTATGATTGTGATTGTGTGATTGTGACTGTATGATTGTGTTGTATGATTGCGATCGTATGATTGCGATTGTGTGATTGTGATTGTATGATAGTGATTGTATGATTGTGATCGTATGATTATGATTGTATGATTGCAATTGTATGATTGCGATTCTATGATTGCGATTGAATGATTGTGATTGTATGATTGTGATTGTATGATTGTGACTGTATGATTGTGATTGTGTGATTGTGATGGTATGATTGTGATTGTATGATTGTGATTGTATGATTGTGATTGTATGATTGTGATTGTACGATTGCGATTGAATGATTGTGATTGTATGGTTGTGATTATCTGGTTGTGATGGTACGATTACGATTGTCGGTATGTGATTGTATGATTGTGATTGCATGATTATGATTGTATCATTGTGATTGTATCATTGTGATTGTGCGATTGTGGATGTATCATTGTGATTATAACATTGTGATTGTATGATTATGATTGTATCATTGTGATTGTATGGTTGCGATTGTAGGATTGTGATTCTATGATTGTGATTGTGTGGTTGTGATTGTACGATTCTGTATGTACGATTATGATTGTCGGATTGTGATTGTATGATTGTGATTGTCGGATTGTGATTGTACGATTATGATTGTCGGATTGTGATTGTATGATTGTGTTTGCATGATTGTGATTGTATGATTGTGATTCTATGATTGTGATTGTATGATTGTGATTGTATGATTGTGATTGTGTGATTGTGACTGTATGATTGTGTTGTATGATTGCGATCGTATGATTGCGGTTTTATGATTGCGATTGTATGATTGCGATTGTATGATTGCAATTCTATGATTGCGATTGTAAGATTGGGATTGTATGATTGTGATTGTATGATTGTGATTGTATGATTGTGATTGTATGATTGTGATTGCATGATTGTGACTGTATGATTGTGTTGTATGATTGCGATCGTATGATTGCGATTGTATGATTGCGATTGTATGATTGGGATTGTATGATTATGATTGTATGATTGTGATTGTACGATTGTAATTGTACGATTGTGATTGTACGATTGTGATTGTACGACTGTGATTGTATGATTGTGATTGTATCATTGTTATTGTACGATTGTGGTTGTATGATTGTGATTGTATGATTGTGATTGTATGATTGTGATTTTATGATTGTGATTGTATGATTGTGATTGTATGATTTTGATTGTACGATTGCGGTTGAATGATTGTGATTGTATGATTGTGATTGTACGATTCTGTATGTACGATTATGATTGTCGGATTGTGATTGTATGATTGTGATTGTATGGTTGTGATTGTACGATTATGATTGTCGGATTGTGATTGTATGATTATGATTGTATGATTGTGATTGTACGATTGCGATTGAATGATTGTGATTGTATGATTGTGATTGTATGATTGTGATTGTATGATTGTGATTGTATGATTGTGATTGTATGATAGCGCATGTATGATTGCGATTGTATGATTGTGATTGTATGATTGTGATTCTATGATGGGGATTGCATGATTGTGATTGTATGATTGTGATTGTGTGATTGTGATTGTGTGATTGTGATTGTGTGATTGTGATTGTGTGATTGTGATTGTGTGATTGCGATTGTATGATTGCGATTGTGTGAATGGGATTGTACGATTCTGTATGTACGATTATGATTGTCGGATTGTGATTGTATGATTGTGATTGTATGATTGTGATTGTATGATTGTGATTGTATGATTGTGATTGAGTGATTGTGATTGTGTGATTGTGATTGTATGGTTGTGACTGTATGATTGTGATTGTATGATTGTGATTGTATGATTGTGATTGTGTGATTGTGATTGTATGATTGTGATTGTATGAATGTGATTGTATAATTGTGATGGTATGATTGTGATTGTATGATTGTGATTGTATGAATGTGATTGTATAATTGCTATTGTATGATTGTGATTGTATGATTGTGATTGTATGATTGTGATTGTATGCTTGTGTTTGTATGATTGTGATTGTATGATTGTGATTGTACGATTCTGTATGTACGATTATGATTGTCGGATTGTGATTGTATGATTGTGATTGTATGATTGTGATTCTATGATTGTGATTGTATGATTGCGATCGTATGATTGCGATTGTATGATTGCGATTGTATGATTGCGATTGTATGGTTGGGATTGTATGATTATGATTGTATGATTGTGATTGTACGATTGTGATTGTACGATTGTGATTGTACGATTGTGATTGTACGACTGTGATTGTATGATTGTAATTGTATGATTGTGATTGTATGATTGTGATTGTATGATTGGGATTGTATGATTGTGATTGTATGATTGTGATTGTATGATTATGATTGTATCATTGTGATTGTATCATTGTGATTGTGCGATTGTGGATGTATCACTGTGATTACAACATTGTGATTGTATGATTATGATTGTATCATTGTGATTGTATGGTTGCGATTGGAGGATTGTGATTCTATGATTGTGATTGTATGATTGTGATTCTATGGTTGTGATTGTATGATTGTGATTGTATGATTGTGATTGTATGATTGTGATTGTATGATTGTGATTGTATGATTGTGATTGTATGATTGTGATTGTATGATTGTGATTGTATGATTGTGATTGTATGATTGTGATTGAGTGATTGTGATTGTGTGATTGTGATTGTATGGTTGTGACTGTATGATTGTGATTGTATGATTGTGATTGTCGGATTGTGATTGTATGATTGTGATTTTATGATTGTGATTCTATGATTGTGATTGTATGATTGTGATTGTACGATTGCGATTGAATGATTGTGATTGTATGATTGTGATTGTATGATTGTGATTGTATGATTGTGATTGTATGATTGTGATTGTATGATAGCGCATGTATGATTGCGATTGTACGATGGTGATAGTATGATTGTGATTCTATGATGGTGATTGTATGATTGTGATTGTATGATTGTGATTGTGTGATTGTGATTGTGTGATTGTGATTGTATGATTGTGATTGTATGATTGTGATTGTATGATTGTGATTGCATGATTGTGATTGTATGTTTGTGATTGCATGATTGTGATTGAATGATTGTGATTGTATGATTGTCATTGTTTAGTTGTGATTGTATGATTTGAATTGTATGACTGTGATTGCATGATTGTGATTGTATGATTGTGATTGTGTGATTGTGATTGTGTGATTGTGATTGTGTGATTGTGATTGTATGATAGCGCATGTATGATTGCGATTGTATGATTGTGATTGTATGATTGTGATTCTATGATGGTGATTGCATGATTGTGATTGTATGATTGTGATTGTGTGATTGTGAGTGTGTGATTGTGATTGTGTGATTGCGATTGTATGATTGCGATTGTGTGAATGGGATTGTACGATTCTGTATGTACGATTATGATTGTCGGATTGTGATTGTATGATTGTGATTGTATGATTGTGATTGTATGATTGTGATTGTATGATTGTGATTGTATGATTGTGATTGAGTGATTGTGATTGTGTGATTGTGATTGTATGGTTGTGACTGTATGATTGTGATTGTATGATTGTGATTGTATGATTGTGATTGTGTGATTGTGATTGTATGATTGTGATTGTATGAATGTGATTGTATAATTGTTACTGTATGATTGTGATTGTATGATTGTGATTTTGTGATTGTGATTGTATGATTGTGATTGTATGATTGTGATTGTATGATTGTGATTGTATGATTGTGATTGTATGATTGTGATTGTATGATTGTGATTGTATGATTGTGATTGTATGATTGTGATTGTATGATTGTGATTGTACGATTGCGATTGTATAATTGCTATTGTATGATTGTGATTGTATGATTGTGATTGTATGATTGTGATTGTATGATTGTGATTGTATGATTGTGATTGTGTGATTGTGATTGTATGATTGTGATTGTACGATTGTGATTGTACGATTGTGATTGTACGATTGTGATTGTACGACTGTGATTGTATAATTGCTATTGTATGATTGTGATTGTATGATTGTGATTGTATGATTGTGATTGTATGATGGTGATTGTATGATTGTGATTGTATGATTGTGATTGTATGATTGGGATTGTATGATTGTGATTGTATGATTGTGATTGTATGATTATGATTGTATCATTGTGATTGTATCATTGTGATTGTGCGATTGTGGATGTATCATTGTGATTATAACATTGTGATTGTATGATTATAATTGTATCATTGTGATTGTATGGTTGCGATTGGAGGATTGTGATTCTATGATTGTGATTGTATGATTGTGATTCTATGATTGTGATTGTATGATTGTGATTGTATGATTGTGATTGTATGATTGTGATTGTATGATTGTGATTGTATGATTGTGATTGTATGATTGTGATTGTATGATTGTGATTGTACGATTGCGATTGAATGATTGCGATTGTAGGGTTGTGACTGTACGACTCTGTACGTACAATTATGATTGTCGGATTGTGATTGTATGGTTGTGATTGTACGATTATGATTGTCGGATTGTGATTGTATGATTGTGATTGTATGATTGTGATTGGATGATTGTGATTGTATGATTGTGATTGTATGATTGTGACTGTATGATTGTGTTGTATGATTGCGATCGTATGATTGCGATTGTATGATTGCGATTGTATGATTGCGATTGTATGATTGCGATTGTATGATTGGGATTGTATGATTATGATTGTATGATTGTGATTGTACGATTGCGATTGAATGATTGTGATTGTAGGGTTGTGATTGTACGACTCCGTATGTACATTTATGATTGTCGGATTGTGATTGTATGATTGTGATTGTATGGTTGTGATTGTACGATTATGATTGTCGGATTGTGATTGTATTATTGTGTTTGTATGATTGTGATTGTATGATTGTGATTCTATGATTGTGATTGTATGATTGTGATTGTATGATTGTGATTGTGTGATTGTGACTGTATGATTGTGTTGTATGATTGCGGTCGTATGATTGCGATTGTGTGATTGTGATTGTATGATAGTGATTGTATGATTGTGATCGTATGATTATGATTGTATGATTGCAATTGTATGATTGCGATTCTATGATTGCGATTGAATGATTGTGATTGTATGATTGTGATTGTATGATTGTGATTGTATGATTGTGATTGTGTGATTGTGATGGTATGATTGTGATTGTATGATTGTGATTGTATGATTGTGATTGTATGATTGTGATTGTATGATTGTGATTGTATGATTGTGATTGTACGATTGCGATTGAATGATTGTGATTGTATGGTTGTGATTGTCTGGTTGTGATGGTACGATTACGATTGTCGGTATGTGATTGTATGATTGTGATTGCATGATTATGATTGTATCATTGTGATTGTATCATTGTGATTGTGCGATTGTGGATGTATCATTGTGATTATAACATTGTGATTGTATGATTATGATTGTATCATTGTGATTGTATGGTTGCGATTGTAGGATTGTGATTCTATGATTGTGATTGTATGGTTGTGATTGTACGATTCTGTATGTACGATTATGATTGTCGGATTGTGATTGTATGATTGTGATTGTATCATTGTTATTGTACGATTGTGGTTGTATGATTGTGCTTGTATGATTGTGATTGTATGATTGTGATTTTGTGATTGTGATTGTATGATTGTGATTGTATGGATGTGATTGTATAATTGTGATTGTATGATTGCGATTGTATGATTGTGATTGTATGAATGTGATTGTATAATTGCTATTGTATGATTGTGATTGTATGATTGTGATTGTATGATTGTGATTGTATGATTGTGATTGTATGCTTGTGTTTGTATGATTGTGATTGTATGATTGTGATTGTATGATTGTGATTCTATGATTGTGATTGTATGATTGTGATTGTACGATTGCGATTGAATGATTGTGATTGTATGATTGTGATTGTATGATTGTGATTGTATGATTGTGATTGTATGATTGTGATTGTATGATTGTGATTGTATGATTGTGATTGTATGATAGCGCATGTATGATTGCGATTGTACGATTGTGATAGTATGATTGTGATTCTATGATGGTGCTTGCATGATTGTGATTGTATGATTGTGATTGTGTGATTGTGAGTGTGTGATTGTGATTGTGTGATTGCGATTGTATGATTGCGATTGTGTGAATGGGATTGTACGATTCTGTATGTACGATTATGATTGTCGGATTGTGATTGTATGATTGTGATTGTATGATTGTGATTGTATGATTGTGATTGTATGATTGTGATTGTATGATTGTGTGTGGTTGTATGATTGTGATTGAGTGATTGTGATTGTGTGATTGTGATTGTATGGTTGTGACTGTATGATTGTGATTGTATGATTGTGATTGTATGATTGTGATTTTATGATTGTGATTGTACGATTGCGATTGAATGATTGTGATTGTAGGGTTGTGATTGTACGACTCTGTATGTACGATTATGATTGTCGGATTGTGATTGTATGATTGTGATTGTATGGTTGTGATTGTACGATTATGATTGTCGGATTGTGATTGTATTATTGTGTTTGTATGATTGTGATTGTATGATTGTGATTCTATGATTGTGATTGTATGATTGTGATTGTATGATTGTGATTGTGTGATTGTGACTGTATGATTGTGTTGTATGATTGCGATCGTATGATTGCGATTGTGTGATTGTGATTGTATGATAGTGATTGTATGATTGTGATCGTATGATTGTGATTGTATGATTGTGATTGTATGATTGTGATTGTATGGTTGTGATTGTACGATTATGATTGTCGGATTGTGATTGTATGATTATGATTGTATGATTGTGATTGTACGATTGCGATTGAATGATTGTGATTGTATGATTGTGATTGTATGATTGTGATTGTATGATTGTGATTGTATGATTGTGATTGTATGATAGCGCATGTATGATTGCGATTGTATGATTGTGATTGTATGATTGTGATTCTATGATGGGGATTGCATGATTGTGATTGTATGATTGTGATTGTGTGATTGTGATTGTGTGATTGTGATTGTGTGATTGTGATTGTGTGATTGTGATTGTGTGATTGCGATTGTATGATTGCGATTGTGTGAATGGGATTGTACGATTCTGTATGTACGATTATGATTGTCGGATTGTGATTGTATGATTGTGATTGTATGATTGTGATTGTATGATTGTGATTGTATGATTGTGATTGTATGATTGTGATTGAGTGATTGTGATTGTGTGATTGTGATTGTATGGTTGTGACTGTATGATTGTGATTGTATGATTGTGATTGTATGATTGTGATTGTGTGATTGTGATTGTATGATTGTGATTGTATGAATGTGATTGTATAATTGTGATGGTATGATTGTGATTGTATGATTGTGATTGTATGAATGTGATTGTATAATTGCTATTGTATGATTGTGATTGTATGATTGTGATTGTATGATTGTGATTGTATGCTTGTGTTTGTATGATTGTGATTGTATGATTGTGATTGTACGATTCTGTATGTACGATTATGATTGTCGGATTGTGATTGTATGATTGTGATTGTATGATTGTGATTCTATCATTGTGATTGTATGATTGCGATCGTATGATTGCGATTGTATGATTGCGATTGTATGATTGCGATTGTATGATTGGGATTGTATGATTATGATTGTATGATTGTGATTGTACGATTGTGATTGTACGATTGTGATTGTACGATTGTGATTGTACGACTGTGATTGTATGATTGTAATTGTATGATTGTGATTGTATGATTGTGATTGTATGATTGGGATTGTATGATTGTGATTGTATGATTGTGATTGTATGATTATGATTGTATCATTGTGATTGTATCATTGTGATTGTGCGATTGTGGATGTATCACTGTGATTACAACATTGTGATTGTATGATTATGATTGTATCATTGTGATTGTATGGTTGCGATTGGAGGATTGTGATTCTATGATTGTGATTGTATGATTGTGATTCTATGGTTGTGATTGTATGATTGTGATTGTATGATTGTGATTGTATGATTGTGATTGTATGATTGTGATTGTATGATTGTGATTGTATGATTGTGATTGTATGATTGTGATTGTATGATTGTGATTGTATGATTGTGATTGAGTGATTGTGATTGTGTGATTGTGATTGTATGGTTGTGACTGTATGATTGTGATTGTATGATTGTGATTGTCGGATTGTGATTGTATGATTGTGATTTTATGATTGTGATTCTATGATTGTGATTGTATGATTGTGATTGTACGATTGCGATTGAATGATTGTGATTGTATGATTGTGATTGTATGATTGTGATTGTATGATTGTGATTGTATGATTGTGATTGTATGATAGCGCATGTATGATTGCGATTGTACGATTGTGATAGTATGATTGTGATTCTATGATGGTGCTTGCATGATTGTGATTGTATGATTGTGATTGTGTGATTGTGAGTGTGTGATTGTGATTGTGTGATTGCGATTGTATGATTGCGATTGTGTGAATGGGATTGTACGATTCTGTATGTACGATTATGATTGTCGGATTGTGATTGTATGATTGTGATTGTATGATTGTGATTGTATGATTGTGATTGTATGATTGTGATTGTATGATTGTGATTGTATGATTGTGATTGTATGATTGTGTGTGATTGTATGACTGTGATTGAGTGATTGTGATTGTGTGATTGTGATTGTATGGTTGTGACTGTATGATTGTGATTGTATGATTGTGATTGTATGATTGTGATTGTGTGATTGTGATTGTATGATTGTGATTGTATGAATGTGATTGTATAATTGTTACTGTATGATTGTGATTGTATGATTGTGATTTTGTGATTGTGATTGTATGATTGTGATTGTATGATTGTGATTGTATGATTGTGATTGTATGATTGTGATTGTATGATTGTGATTGTATGATTGTGATTGTATGATTGTGATTGTATGATTGTGATTGTATGATTGTGATTGTATGATTGTGATTGTATGATTGTGATTGTACGATTGCGATTGAATGATTGTGATTGTATGGTTGTCATTGTACGATTCTGTATGTACGATTATGATTGTCGGATTGTGATTGTATGATTGTGATTATATGATTGTGATTGTATGATTGTGATTGTATGAATGTGATTGTATAATTGCTATTGTATGATTGTGGTTGTATGATTGTGATTGTATGATTGTGATTGTATGCTTGTGATTGTATGATTGTGATGGTATGATTGTGATTGTATGATTGTGATTGTATGACTGTGATTGTATGATTGTGATTGAATAATTGTGATTGTATGACTGTCATTGTATAATTGTGATTGTATGATTTGAATTGTATGATTGTGATGCTATGATTGTGATTGTATGATTGTGATTATATGATTGTGATTGTATGATTGTGATTGCATGAATGTGATTGTATAATTGCTATTGTATGATTGTGATTGTATGATTGTGATTGTACGATTGCGATTGAATGATTGTGATTGTATGATTGTGATTGTATGATTGTGATTGTATGATTGTGATTGTGTGATTGTGATTGTATGATTGTGATTGTACGATTGTGATTGTACGATTGTGATTGTACGACTGTGATTCTATGATTGTAATTGTATGAATGTGATTGTATAATTGTGATTGTATAATTGTGATTGTATAATTGTGATTGTATAATTGTGATTGTATGAATGTGATTGTATAATTGTGATTGTATGATTTGAATTGCATGATTGTGATTGTATGATTGTGATTGTATGATTGTGATTGTATGATTGTGACTGTATGATTGTGTTGTATGATTGCGATCGTATGATTGCGATTGTATGATTGCGATTGTATGATTGGGATTGTATGACTATGATTGTATGATTGTGATTGTACGATTGTGATTGTACGATTGTGATTGTACGATTGTGATTGTACGACTGTGATTGTACGATTGTGATTGTATGATTGTGATTGTATGATTGTGATTGTATGATTGGGATTGTATGATTGTGATTGTATGATTGTGATTGTATGATTATGATTGTATCATTGTGATTGTATCATTGTGATTGTGCGATTGTGGATGTATCATTGTGATTATAACATTGTGATTGTATGATTATGATTGTATCATTGTGATTGTATGGTTGCGATTGTATGGTTGCGATTGTATGATTGTGATTGTATGATTGTGATTGTATGATTGTGATTGTATGATTGTGATTGTATGATTGTGATTGTATGATTGTGATTGTATGATTGTGATTGTATGATTGTGATTGTATGATTGTGATTGTATGATTGTGATTGTATGATTGTGATTGTATGAATGTGATTGTATAATTGCTATTGTATGATTGTGATTGTATGATTGTGGTTGAATGATTGTGATTGTATGATTGAGATTGTATGATTGTGATGGTATGATTGTGATTGTATGATTGTGATTGTATGACTGTGATTGTATGATTGTGATTGAATGATTGTGATTGTATGATTGTCATTGTATAATTGTGATTGTATGATTTGAATTGTATGATTGTGATTCTATGATTGTGATTCTATGATTGTGATTCTATGATTGTGATTGTACGATTGCGATTGAATGATTGTGATTGTATGATTGTGATTGTATGATTGTGATTGTATGATTGTGATTGTATGATAGCGCATGTATGATTGCGATTGTATGATTGTGATTGTATGATTGTGATTCTATGATGGTGATTGTATGATTGTGATTGTATGATAGTGATTGTATGATTGTGATTGTGTGATTGTGATTGTGTGATTGTGATTGTATGATTGTGATTGTATGATTGTGATTGCATGATTGTGATTTTATGTTTGTGATTGTATGATTGTGATTGAATGATTGTGATTGAATGATTGTGATTGTATGATTGTCATTGTATTGTTGTGATTGTATGATTTGAATTGTATGACTGTGATTGCATGATTGTGATTGTATGATTGTGACTGTATGATTGTGTTGTATGATTGCGATCGTATGATTGCGATTGTATGATTGCGATTGTATGATTGCGATTGTATGATTGGGATTGTATGATTATGATTGTATGATTGTGATTGTACGATTGTGATTGTACGATTGTGATTGTACGATTGTGATTGTACGACTGTGATTGTATGATTGTGATTGTATGATTGTGATTGTATGATTGTGATTGTATGATTGTGATTGTATGATTGTGATTGTATGATTGGGATTGTATGATTGTGATTGTATGATTGTGATTGTATGATTATGATTGTATCATTGTGATTGTATCATTGTGATTGTGCGATTGTGGATGTATCATTGTGATTATAACATTGTGATTGTATGATTATGATTGTATCATTGTGATTGTATGGTTGCGATTGGAGGCTTGTGATTCTATGATTGTGATTCTATGATTGTGATTGTATGATTGTGATTGTATGATTGTGATTGTATGATTGTGATTGTATGATTGTGATTGTATGATTGTGATTGTATGATTGTGATTGTATGATTGTGATTGTATGATTGTGATTGTATGATTGTGATTGTATGATTGTGATTGTATGATTGTGATTGTATGATTGTGATTGTACGATTGCGATTGAATGATTGCGATTGTAGGGTTGTGACTGTACGACTCTGTACGTACGATTATGATTGTCGGATTGAGATTGTATGATTGTGATTGTATGGTTGTGATTGTACGATTATGATTGTCGGATTGTGATTGTATGATTGTGTTTGTATGATTGTGATTGTATGATTGTGATTCTATGATTGTGATTCTATGATTGTGATTCTATGATTGTGATTGTACGATTGCGATTGAATGATTGTGATTGTATGATTGTGATTGTATGATTGTGATTGTATGATTGTGATTGTATGATAGCGCATGTATGATTGCGATTGTATGATTGTGATTGTATGATTGTGATTCTATGATGGTGATTGTATGATTGTGATTGTATGATAGTGATTGTATGATTGTGATTGTGTGATTGTGATTGTGTGATTGTGATTGTATGATTGTGATTGTATGATTGTGATTGCATGATTGTGATTGTATGTTTGTGATTGTATGATTGTGATTGAATGATTGTGATTGTATGATTGTCATTGTATTGTTGTGATTGTATGATTTGAATTGTATGACTGTGATTGCATGATTGTGATTGTATGATTGTGACTGTATGATTGTGTTGTATGATTGCGATCGTATGATTGCGATGGTATGATTGCGATTGTATGATTGCGATTGTATGATTGGGATTGTATGATTATGATTGTATGATTGTGATTGTACGATTGTGATTGTACGATTGTGATTGTACGATTGTGATTGTACGACTGTGATTGTATGATTGTGATTGTATGATTGTGATTGTATGATTGTGATTGTATGATTGTGATTGTATGATTGGGATTGTATGATTGTGATTGTATGATTGTGATTGTATGATTATGATTGTATCATTGTGATTGTATCATTGTGATTGTGCGATTGTGGATGTATCATTGTGATTATAACATTGTGATTGTATGATTATGATTGTATCATTGTGATTGTATGGTTGCGATTGGAGGATTGTGATTCTATGATTGTGATTGTATGATTGTGATTCTATGATTGTGATTGTATGATAGCGCATGTATGATTGCGATTGTACGATTGTGATAGTATGATTGTGATTCTATGATGGTGCTTGCATGATTGTGATTGTATGATTGTGATTGTGTGATTGTGAGTGTGTGATTGTGATTGTGTGATTGCGATTGTATGATTGCGATTGTGTGAATGGGATTGTACGATTCTGTATGTACGATTATGATTGTCGGATTGTGATTGTATGATTGTGATTGTATGATTGTGATTGTATGATTGTGATTGTATGATTGTGATTGTATGATTGTGATTGTATGATTGTGATTGTATGATTGTGATTGTATGATTGTGTGTGATTGTATGATTGTGATTGAGTGATTGTGATTGTGTGATTGTGATTGTATGGTTGTGACTGTATGATTGTGATTGTATGATTGTGATTGTATGATTGTGATTGTGTGATTGTGATTGTATGATTGTGATTGTATGAATGTGATTGTATAATTGTTACTGTATGATTGTGATTGTATGATTGTGATTTTGTGATTGTGATTGTATGATTGTGATTGTATGATTGTGATTGTATGATTGTGATTGTATGATTGTGATTGTATGATTGTGATTGTATGATTGTGATTGTATGATTGTGATTGTATGATTGTGATTGTATGATTGTGATTGTACGATTGCGATTGAATGATTGTGATTGTATGGTTGTCATTGTACGATTCTGTATGTACGATTATGATTGTCGGATTGTGATTGTATGATTGTGATTATATGATTGTGATTGTATGATTGTGATTATATGATTGTGATTGTATGATTGTGATTGTATGAATGTGATTGTATAATTGCTATTGTATGATTGTGATTGTATGATTGTGATTGTATGATTGTGATTGTATGCTTGTGATTGTATGATTGTGATGGTATGATTGTGATTGTATGATTGTGATTGTATGACTGTGATTGTATGATTGTGATTGAATAAGTGTGATTGTATGACTGTCATTGTATAATTGTGATTGTATGATTTGAATTGTATGATTGTGATGCTATGATTGTGATTGTATGATTGTGATTATATGATTGTGATTGTATGATTGTGATTGCATGAATGTGATTGTATAATTGCTATTGTATGATTGTGATTGTATGATTGTGGTTGTACGATTGCGATTGAATGATTGTGATTGTATGATTGTGATTGTATGATTGTGATTGTATGATTGTGATTGTGTGATTGTGATTGTATGATTGTGATTGTACGATTGTGATTGTACGATTGTGATTGTACGACTGTGATTCTATGATTGTAATTGTATGAATGTGATTGTATAATTGTGATTGTATAATTGTGATTGTATAATTGTGATTGTATAATTGTGATTGTATGCATGTGATTGTATAATTGTGATTGTATGATTTGAATTGCATGATTGTGATTGTATGATTGTGATTGTATGATTGTGATTGTATGATTGTGATTGTATGATTGTGACTGTATGATTGTGTTGTATGATTGCGATCGTATGATTGCGATTGTATGATTGCGATTGTATGATTGCGATTGTATGATTGGGATTGTATGACTATGATTGTATGATTGTGATTGTACGATTGTGATTGTACGATTGTGATTGTACGATTGTGATTGTACGACTGTGATTGTACGATTGTGATTGTATGATTGTGATTGTATGATTGTGATTGTATGATTGGGATTGTATGATTGTGATTGTATGATTGTGATTGTATGATTATGATTGTATCATTGTGATTGTATCATTGTGATTGTGCGATTGTGGATGTATCATTGTGATTATAACATTGTGATTGTATGATTATGATTGTATCATTGTGATTGTATGGTTGCGATTGTATGGTTGCGATTGTATGATTGTGATTGTATGATTGTGATTGTATGATTGTGATTGTATGATTGTGATTGTATGATTGTGATTGTATGATTGTGATTGTATGATTGTGATTGTATGATTGTGATTGTATGATTGTGATTGTATGATTGTGATTGTATGATTGTGATTGTATGAATGTGATTGTATAATTGCTATTGTATGATTGTGATTGTATGATTGTGATTGTATGATTGAGATTGTATGATTGTGATGGTATGATTGTGATTGTATGATTGTGATTGTATGACTGTGATTGTATGATTGTGATTGAATGATTGTGATTGTATGATAGTCATTGTATAATTGTGATTGTATGATTTGAATTGTATGATTGTGATTCTATGATTGTGATTCTATGATTGTGATTCTATGATTGTGATTCTATGATTGTGATTGTACGATTGCGATTGAATGATTGTGATTGTATGATTGTGATTGTATGATTGTGATTGTATGATTGTGATTGCATGATAGCGCATGTATGATTGCGATTGTATGATTGTGATTGTATGATTGTGATTCTATGATGGTGATTGTATGATTGTGATTGTATGATAGTGATTGTATGATTGTGATTGTGTGATTGTGATTGTGTGATTGTGATTGTATGATTGTGATTGTATGATTGTGATTGCATGATTGTGATTGTATGTTTGTGATTGTATGATTGTGATTGAATGATTGTGATTGTATGATTGTCATTGTATTGTTGTGATTGTATGATTTGAATTGTATGACTGTGATTGCATGATTGTGATTGTATGATTGTGACTGTATGATTGTGTTGTATGATTGCGATCGTATGATTGCGATTGTATGATTGCGATTGTATGATTGCGATTGTATGATTGGGATTGTATGATTATGATTGTATGATTGTGATTGTACGATTGTGATTGTACGATTGTGATTGTACGATTGTGATTGTACGACTGTGATTGTATGATTGTGATTGTATGATTGTGATTGTATGATTGTGATTGTATGATTGTGATTGTATGATTGTGATTGTATGATTGGGATTGTATGATTGTGATTGTATGATTGTGATTGTATGATTGTGATTGTATGATTATGATTGTATCATTGTGATTGTATCATTGTGATTGTGCGATTGTGGATGTATCATTGTGATTATAACATTGTGATTGTATGATTATGATTGTATCATTGTGATTGTATGGTTGCGATTCTAGGCTTGTGATTCTATGATTGTGATTCTATGATTGTGATTCTATGATTGTGATTGTATGATTGTGATTGTATGATTGTGATTGTATGATTGTGATTGTATGATTGTGATTGTATGATTGTGATTGTATGATTGTGATTGTATGATTGTGATTGTACGATTGCGATTGAATGATTGCGATTGTAGGGTTGTGACTGTACGACTCTGTACGTACGATTATGATTGTCGGATTGAGATTGTATGATTGTGATTGTATGGTTGTGATTGTACGATTATGATTGTCGGATTGTGATTGTATGATTGTGTTTGTATGATTGTGATTGTATGATTGTGATTCTATGATTGTGATTCTATGATTGTGATTCTATGATTGTGATTGTACGATTGCGATTGAATGATTGTGATTGTATGATTGTGATTGTATGATTGTGATTGTATGATTGTGATTGTATGATAGCGCATGTATGATTGCGATTGTATGATTGTGATTGTATGATTGTGATTCTATGATGGTGATTGTATGATTGTGATTGTATGATAGTGATTGTATGATTGTGATTGTGTGATTGTGATTGTGTGATTGTGATTGTATGATTGTGATTGTATGATTGTGATTGCATGATTGTGATTGTATGTTTGTGATTGTATGATTGTGATTGAATGATTGTGATTGTATGATTGTCATTGTATTGTTGTGATTGTATGATTTGAATTGTATGACTGTGATTGCATGATTGTGATTGTATGATTGTGACTGTATGATTGTGTTGTATGATTGCGATCGTATGATTGCGATTGTATGATTGCGATTGTATGATTGCGATTGTATGATTGGGATTGTATGATTATGATTGTATGATTGTGATTGTACGATTGTGATTGTACGATTGTGATTGTACGATTGTGATTGTACGACTGTGATTGTATGATTGTGATTGTATGATTGTGATTGTATGATTGTGATTGTATGATTGTGATTGTATGATTGGGATTGTATGATTGTGATTGTATGATTGTGATTGTATGATTATGATTGTATCATTGTGATTGTATCATTGTGATTGTGCGATTGTGGATGTATCATTGTGATTATAACATTGTGATTGTATGATTATGATTGTATCATTGTGATTGTATGGTTGCGATTGGAGGATTGTGATTCTATGATTGTGATTGTATGATTGTGATTCTATGATTGTGATTGTATGATTGTGATTGTATGATTGTGATTGTATGATTGTGATTGTATGATTGTGATTGTATGATTGTGATTGTATGATTGTGATTGTATGATTGTGATTGTATGATTGTGATTGTATGATTGTGATTGTATGATTGTGATTGTATGATTGTGATTGTATGATTGTGATTGTACGATTGCGATTGAATGATTGCGATTGTAGGGTTGTGACTGTACGACTCTGTACGTACGATTATGATTGTCGGATTGAGATTGTATGATTGTGATTGTATGGTTGTGATTGTACGATTATGATTGTCGGATTGTGATTGTATGATTGTGTTTGTATGATTGTGATTGTATGATTGTGATTCTATGATTGTGATTGTATGATTGTGATTGTGTGATTGTGATTGTGTGATTGTGACTGTATGATTGTGTTGTATGATTGCGATCGTATGATTGCGATTGTGTGATTGTGATTGTATGATAGTCATTGTATGATTGTGATCGTATGATTATGATTGTATGATTGCAATTGTATGGTTGCGATTGTATGGTTGCGATTGTATGATTGTGATTGTATGATTGTGATTGTATGATTGTGATTGGATGATTGTGATTGTATGATTGTGATTGTATGATTGTGACTGTATGATTGTGTTGTATGATTGCGATCGTATGATTGCGATTGTATGATTGCGATTGTATGATTGCGATTTTATGATTGCGATTGTATGATTGGGATTGTATGATTATGATTGTATGATTGTGATTGTACGATTGCGATTGAATGATTGTGATTGTAGGGTTGTGATTGTACGACTCTGTATGTACGATTATGATTGTCGGATTGTGATTGTATGATTGCGATTGTATGGTTGTGATTGTACGATTATGATTGTCGGATTGTGATTGTATTATTGTGTTTGTATGATTGTGATTGTATGATTGTGATTGTATGATTGTGATTGTATGATTGTGATTGTGTGATTGTGACTGTATGATTGTGTTGTATGATTGCGATCGTATGATCGCGATTGTGTGATTGTGATTGTATGATAGTGATTGTATGATTGTGATCGTATGATTATGATTGTATGATTGCAATTGTATGATTGCGATTCTATGATTGCGATTGAATGATTGTGATTGTATGATTGTGATTGTATGATTGTGATTGTATGATTGTGATTGTGTGATTGTGATGGTATGATTGTGATTGTATGATTGTGATTGTATGATTGTGATTGTATGATTGTGATTGTACGATTGCGATTGAATGACTGTGATTGTATGGTTGTGATTGTCTGGTTGTGATGGTACGATTACGATTGTCGGTATGTGATTGTATGATTGTGATTGCATGATTATGATTATATCATTGTGATTGTATCATTGTGATTGTGCGATTGTGGATGTATCATTGTGATTATAACATTGTGATTGTATGATTATGATTGTATAATTGTGATTGTATGGTTGCGATTGTAGGATTGTGATTCTGTGATTGTGATTGTATGGTTGTGATTGTACGATTCTGTATGTACGATTATGATTGTCGGATTGTGATTGTATGATTGTGATTGTATCATTGTTATTGTACGATTGTGGTTGTATGATTGTGATTGTATGATTGTGATTGTATGATTGTGATTTTATGATTGTGATTGTATGATTGTGATTGTATGATTTTGATTGTACGATTGCGGTTGAATGATTGTGATTGTATGATTGTGATTGTACGATTCTGTATGTACGATTATGATTGTCGGATTGTGATTGTATGATTGTGATTGTATGGTTGTGATTGTACGATTATGATTGTCGGATTGTGATTGTATGATTATGATTGTATGATTGTGATTGTACGATTGCGATTGAATGATTGTGATTGTATGATTGTGATTGTATGATTGTGATTGTATGATTGTGATTGTATGATTGTGATTGTATGATTGTGATTGTATGATAGCGCATGTATGATTGCGATTGTATGATTGTGATTGTATGATTGTGATTCTATGATGGGGATTGCATGATTGTGATTGTATGATTGTGATTGTATGATTGTGATTGTGTGATTGTGATTGTGTGATTGTGATTGTGTGATTGTAATTGTCTGATTGCGATTGTATGATTGCGATTGTGTGAATGGGATTGTACGATTCTGTATGTACGATTATGATTGTCGGATTGTGATTGTATGATTGTGATTGTATGATTGTGATTGTATGATTGTGATTGTATGATTGTGATTGAGTGATTGTGATTGTGTGATTGTGATTGTATGGTTGTGACTGTATGATTGTGATTGTATGATTGTGATTTTGTGATTGTGATTGTATGATTGTGATTGTATGAATGTGATTGTATAATTGTGATTGTATGATTGTGATTGTATGATCGTGATTGTATGAATGTGATTGTATAATTGCTATTGTATGATTGTGATTGTATGATTGTGATTGTATGATTGTGATTGTATGCTTGTGTTTGTATGATTGTGATTGTATGATTGTGATTGTACGATTCTGTATGTACGATTATGATTGTCGGATTGTGATTGTATGATTGTGATTGTATGATTGTGATTCTATGATTGTGATTGTATGATTGTGATTGTACGATTGCGATTGAATGATTGTGATTGTATGATTGTGATTGTATGATTGTGATTGTACGATTGCGATTGAATGATTGTGATTGTATGGTTGTCATTGTACGATTCTGTATGTACGATTATGATTGTCGGATTGTGATTGTATGATTGTGATTATATGATTGTGATTGTATGATTGTGATTGTATGAATGTGATTGTATAATTGCTATTGTATGATTGTGATTGTATGATTGTGATTGTATGATTGTGATTGTATGATTGTGATTGTATGCTTGTGATTGTATGATTGTGATGGTATGATTGTGATTGTATGATTGTGATTGTATGACTGTGATTGTATGATTGTGATTGAATAATTGTGATTGTATGACTGTCATTGTATAATTGTGATTGTATGATTTGAATTGTATGATTGTGATGCTATGATTGTGATTGTATGATTGTGATTATATGATTGTGATTGTATGATTGTGATTGCATGAATGTGATTGTATAATTGCTATTGTATGATTGTGATTGTATGATTGTGATTGTACGATTGCGATTGAATGATTGTGATTGTATGATTGTGATTGTATGATTGTGATTGTATGATTGTGATTGTGTGATTGTGATTGTATGATTGTGACTGTACGATTGTGATTGTACGATTGTGATTGTACGACTGTGATTCTATGATTGTAATTGTATGAATGTGATTGTATAATTGTGATTGTATAATTGTGATTGTATAATTGTGATTGTATGAATGTGATTGTATAATTGTGATTGTATGATTTGAATTGCATGATTGTGATTGTATGATTGTGATTGTATGATTGTGATTGTATGATTGTGACTGTATGATTGTGTTGTATGATTGCGATCGTATGATTGCGATTGTATGATTGCGATTGTATGATTGCGATTGTATGATTGGGATTGTATGACTATGATTGTATGAATGTGATTGTACGATTGTGATTGTACGATTGTGATTGTACGATTGTGATTGTACGACTGTGATTGTACGATTGTGATTGTATGATTGTGATTGTATGATTGTGATTGTATGATTGGGATTGTATGATTGTGATTGTATGATTGTGATTGTATGATTATGATTGTATCATTGTTATTGTATCATTGTGATTGTGCGATTGTGGATGTATCATTGTGATTATAACATTGTGATTGTATGATTATGATTGTATCATTGTGATTGTATGGTTGCGATTGGAGGATTGTGATTCTATGATTGTGATTGTATGATTGTGATTCTATGATTGTGATTGTATGATTGTGATTCTATGATTGTGATTGTATGATTGTGATTGTGTGATTGTGATTGTGTGATTGTGACTGTATGATTGTGTTGTATGATTGCGATCGTATGATTGCGATCGTATGATTGCGATTGTGTGATTGTGATTGTATGATAGTCATTGTATGATTGTGATCGTATGATTATGATTGTATGATTGCAATTGTATGGTTGCGATTGTATGATTGGGATTGTATGATTGTGATTGTATGATTGTGATTGTATGATTGTGATTGGATGATTGTGATTGTATGATTGTGATTGTATGATTGCGATCGTATGATTGCGATTGTATGATTGCGATTGTATGATTGCGATTGTATGATTGCGATTGTATGATTGGGATTGTATGATTATGATTGTATGATTGTGATTGTACGATTGCGATTGTATGATTGTGATTGTACGATTGTAATTGTACGATTGTGATTGTACGATTGTGATTGTACGATTGTGATTGTACGACTGTGATTGTATGATTGTGATTGTATGATTGTGATTCTATGATGGTGATTGTATGATTGTGATTGAATGATTGTGATTGTATGGTTGTGATTGTACGATTCAGTATGTACGATTATGATTGTCGGATTGTGATTGTATGATTGCGATTGTATGGTTGTGATTGTACGATTATGATTGTCGGATTGTGATTGTATGATTGTGATTGTATGATTGTGATTGTATGATTGTGATTGTATGATTGTGATTGTATGATGGGGATTGCATGATTGTGATTGTATGATTGTGATTGTGTGATTGTGATTGTGTGATTGTGATTGTGTGATTGTGATTGTGTGATTGCGATTGTATGATTGCGATTGTGTGAATGGGATTGTACGATTCTGTATGTACGATTATGATTGTCGGATTGTGATTGTATGATTGTGACTGTATGATTGTGATTGTATGATTGTGATTGGATGATTGTGATTGTATGATTGTGATTGTATGATTGTGACTGTATGATTGTGTTGTATGATTGCGATCGTATGATTGCGATTGTATGATTGCGATTGTATGATTGCGATTTTATGATTGCGATTGTATGATTGGGATTGTATGATTATGATTGTATGATTGTGATTGTACGATTGCGATTGAATGATTGTGATTGTAGGGTTGTGATTGTACGACTCTGTATGTACGATTATGATTGTCGGATGTGATTGTATGATTGCGATTGTATGGTTGTGATTGTACGATTATGATTGTCGGATTGTGATTGTATTATTGTGTTTGTATGATTGTGATTGTATGATTGTGATTCTATGATTGTGATTGTATGATTGTGATTGTATGATTGTGATTGTGTGATTGTGACTGTATGATTGTGTTGTATGATTGCGATCGTATGATCGCGATTGTGTGATTGTGATTGTATGATAGTGATTGTATGATTGTGATCGTATGATTATGATTGTATGATTGCAATTGTATGATTGCGATTCTATGATTGCGATTGAATGATTGTGATTGTATGATTGTGATTGTATGATTGTGATTGTATGATTGTGATTGTGTGATTGTGATGGTATGATTGTGATTGTATGATTGTGATTGTATGATTGTGATTGTATGATTGTGATTGTACGATTGCGATTGAATGACTGTGATTGTATGGTTGTGATTGTCTGGTTGTGATGGTACGATTACGATTGTCGGTATGTGATTGTATGATTGTGATTGCATGATTATGATTATATCATTGTGATTGTATCATTGTGATTGTGCGATTGTGGATGTATCATTGTGATTATAGCATTGTGATTGTATGATTATGATTGTATAATTGTGATTGTATGGTTGCGATTGTAGGATTGTGATTCTGTGATTGTGATTGTATGGTTGTGATTGTACGATTCTGTATGTACGATTATGATTGTCGGATTGTGATTGTATGATTGTGATTGTATCATTGTTATTGTACGATTGTGGTTGTATGATTGTGATTGTATGATTGTGATTGTATGATTGTGATTTTATGATTGTGATTGTATGATTGTGATTGTATGATTTTGATTGTACGATTGCGGTTGAATGATTGTGATTGTATGATTTTGATTGTACGATTCTGTATGTACGATTATGATTGTCGGATTGTGATTGTATGATTGTGATTGTATGGTTGTGATTGTACGATTATGATTGTCGGATTGTGATTGTATGATTATGATTGTATGATTGTGATTGTACGATTGCGATTGAATGATTGTGATTGTATGATTGTGATTGTATGATTGTGATTGTATGATTGTGATTGTATGATTGTGATTGTATGATTGTGATTGTATGATAGCGCATGTATGATTGCGATTGTATGATTGTGATTGTATGATTGTGATTCTATGATGGGGATTGCATGATTGTGATTGTATGATTGTGATTGTGTGATTGTGATTGTGTGATTGTGATTGTGTGATTGTGATTGTCTGATTGCGATTGTATGATTGCGATTGTGTGAATGGGATTGTACGATTCTGTATGTACGATTATGATTGTCGGATTGTGATTGTATGATTGTGATTGTATGATTGTGATTGTATGATTGTGATTGTATGATTGTGATTGAGTGATTGTGATTGTGTGATTGTGATTGTATGGTTGTGACTGTATGATTGTGATTGTATGATTGTGATTGTATGATTGTGATTTTGTGATTGTGATTGTATGATTGTGATTGTATGAATGTGATTGTATAATTGTGATTGTATGATTGTGATTGTATGATCGTGATTGTATGAATGTGATTGTATAATTGCTATTGTATGATTGTGATTGTATGATTGTGATTGTATGATTGTGATTGTATGCTTGTGTTTGTATGATTGTGATTGTATGATTGTGATTGTACGATTCTGTATGTACGATTGTGATTGTCGGATTGTGATTGTATGATTGTGATTGTATGATTGTGATTCTATGATTGTGATTGTATGATTGTGATTGTACGATTGCGATTGAATGATTGTGATTGTATGATTGTGATTGTATGATTGTGATTGTATGATTGTGATTGTATGATTGTGATTGTATGATTGTGATTGTATGATTGTGATTGTACGATTGCGATTGAATGATTGTGATTGTATGGTTGTCATTGTACGATTCTGTATGTACGATTATGATTGTCGGATTGTGATTGTATGATTGTGATTATATGATTGTGATTGTATGATTGTGATTGTATGAATGTGATTGTATAATTGCTATTGTATGATTGTGATTGTATGATTGTGATTGTATGATTGCGATCGTATGATTGCGATTGTATGATTGCGATTGTATGATTGCGATTGTATGATTGGGATTGTATGACTATGATTGTATGAATGTGATTGTACGATTGTGATTGTACGATTGTGATTGTACGACTGTGATTGTACGATTGTGATTGTATGATTGTGATTGTATGATTGGGATTGTATGATTGTGATTGTATGATTGTGATTGTATGATTATGATTGTATCATTGTGATTGTATCATTGTGATTGTGCGATTGTGGATGTATCATTGTGATTATAACATTGTGATTGTATGATTATGATTGTATCATTGTGATTGTATGGTTGCGATTGGAGGATTGTGATTCTATGATTGTGATTGTATGATTGTGATTCTATGATTGTGATTGTATGATTGTGACTCTATGATTGTGATTGTATGATTGTGATTGTGTGATTGTGATTGTGTGATTGTGACTGTATGATTGTGTTGTATGATTGAGATCGTATGATTGCGATCGTATGATTGCGATTGTGTGATTGTGATTGTATGATAGTCATTGTATGATTGTGATCGTATGATTATGATTGTATGATTGCAATTGTATGGTTGCGATTGTATGATTGGGATTGTATGATTGTGATTGTATGATTGTGATTGTATGATTGTGATTGGATGATTGTGATTGTATGATTGTGATTGTATGATTGCGATCGTATGATTGCGATTGTATGATTGCGATTGTATGATTGCGATTGTATGATTGCGATTGTATGATTGGGATTGTATGATTATGATTGTATGATTGTGATTGTACGATTGCGATTGTATGATTGTGATTGTACGATTGTAATTGTACGATTGTGATTGTACGATTGTGATTGTACGATTGTGATTGTACGATTGTGATTGTACGACTGTGATTGTATGATTGTGATTGTATGATTGTGATTCTATGATGGTGATTGTATGATTGTGATTGAATGATTGTGATTGTATGGTTGTGATTGTACGATTCAGTATGTACGATTATGATTGTCGGATTGTGATTGTATGATTGCGATTGTATGGTTGTGATTGTACGATTATGATTGTCGGATTGTGATTGTATGATTGTGATTGTATGATTGTGATTGTATGATTGTGCTTGTATGATTGTGATTGTATGATTGTGATTGTATGATGGGGATTGCATGATTGTGATTGTATGATTGTGATTGTGTGATTGTGATTGTGTGATTGTGATTGTGTGATTGTGATTGTGTGATTGCGATTGTATGATTGCGATTGTGTGAATGGGATTGTACGATTCTGTATGTACGATTATGATTGTCGGATTGTGATTGTATGATTGTGATTGTATGATTGTGATTGTATGATTGTGATTGTATGATTGTGATTGAGTGATTGTGATTGTGTGATTGTGATTGTATGGTTGTGACTGTATGATTGTGATTGTATGATTGTGATTGTATGATTGTGATTGTGTGATTGTGATTGTATGATTGTGATTGTATGAATGTGATTGTATAATTGTGATGGTATGATTGTGATTGTATGATTGTGATTGTATGAATGTGATTGTATAATTGCTATTGTATGATTGTGATTGTATGATTGTGATTGTATGATTGTGATTGTATGCTTGTGTTTGTATGATTGTGATTGTATGATTGTGATTGTACGATTCTGTATGTACGATTATGATTGTCGGATTGTGATTGTATGATTGTGATCGTATGATTGTGATTCTATGATTGTGATTGTATGATTGCGATCGTATGATTGCGATTGTATGATTGCGATTGTATGATTGCGATTGTATGATTGGGATTGTATGATTATGATTGTATGATTGTGATTGTACGATTGTGATTGTACGATTGTGATTGTACGATTGTGATTGTACGACTGTGATTGTATGATTGTGATTGTATGATTGTGATTGTATGATTGTGATTGTATGATTGGGATTGTATGATTGTGATTGTATGATTGTGATTGTATGATTATGATTGTATCATTGTGATTGTATCATTGTGATTGTGCGATTGTGGATGTATCATTGTGATTATAACATTGTGATTGTATGATTATGATTGTATCATTGTGATTGTATGGTTGCGATTGGAGGATTGTGATTCTATGATTGTGATTGTATGATTGTGATTCTATGATTGTGATTGTATGATTGTGATTGTATGATTGTGATTGTATGATTGTGATTGTATGATTGTGATTGTATGATTGTGATTGTATGATTGTGATTGTATGATTGTGATTGTATGATTGTGATTGTATGATTGTGATTGTACGATTGCGATTGAATGATTACGATTGTAGGGTTGTGACTGTACGACTCTGTACGTACGATTATGATTGTCGGATTGTGATTGTATGATTGTAATTGTATGGTTGTGATTGTACGATTATGATTGTCGGATTGTGATTGTATGATTGTGTTTGTATGATTGTGATTGTATGATTGTGATTCTATGATTGTGATTGTATGATTGTGATTGTGTGATTGTGATTGTGTGATTGTGACTGTATGATTGTGTTGTATGATTGCGATCGTATGATTGCGATTGTGTGATTGTGATTGTATGATAGTGATTGTATGATTGTGATTCTATGATGGGGATTGCATGATTGTGATTGTATGATTGTGATTGTGTGATTGTGATTGTGTGATTGTGATTGTGTGATTGTGATTGTGTGATTGCGATTCTATGATTGTGATTGTATGATTGTGATTGTATGATTGTGATTGTGTGATTGTGACTGTATGATTGTGTTGTATGATTGCGATCGTATGATTGCGATTGTGTGATTGTGATTGTATGATAGTGATTGTATGATTGTGATTCTATGATGGGGATTGCATGATTGTGATTGTATGATTGTGATTGTGTGATTGTGATTGTGTGATTGTGATTGTGTGATTGTGATTGTGTGATTGCGATTGTATGATTGCGATTGTGTGAATGGGATTGTACGATTCTGTATGTACGATTATGATTGTCGGATTGTGATTGTATGATTGTGATTGTATGATTGTGATTGTGCGATTGTGGATGTATCATTGTGATTATAACATTGTGATTGTATGATTATGATTGTATCATTGTGATTGTATGGTTGCGATTGGAGGATTGTGATTCTATGATTGTGATTGTATGATTGTGATTCTATGATTGTGATTGTATGATTGCGATCGTATGATTGCGATTGTGTGATTGTGATTGTATGATAGTCATTGTATGATTGTGATCGTATGATTATGATTGTATGATTGCAATTGTATGGTTGCGATTGTATGGTTGCGATTGTATGATTGTGATTGTATGATTGTGATTGGATGATTGTGATTGTATGATTGTGATTGTATGATTGTGACTGTATGATTGTGTTGTATGATTGCGATCGTATGATTGGGATTGTATGATTATGATTGTATGATTGTGATTGTACGATTGCGATTGAATGATTGTGATTGTAGGGTTGTGATTGTACGACTCTGTATGTACGATTATGATTGTCGGATTGTGATTGTATGATTGTGATTGTATGGTTGTGATTGTACGATTATGATTGTCGGATTGTGATTGTATTATTGTGTTTGTATGATTGTGATTGTATGATTGTGATTCTATGATTGTGATTGTATGATTGTGATTGTATGATTGTGATTGTGTGATTGTGACTGTATGATTGTGTTGTATGATTGCGATCGTATGATTGCGATTGTGTGATTGTGATTGTATGATAGTGATTGTATGATTGTGATTCTATGATGGGGATTGCATGATTGTGATTGTATGATTGTGATTGTGTGATTGTGATTGTGTGATTGTGATTGTGTGATTGTGATTGTGTGATTGCGATTGTATGATTGCGATTGTGTGAATGGGATTGTACGATTCTGTATGTACGATTATGATTGTCGGATTGTGATTGTATGATTGTGATTGTATGATTGTGATTGTATGATTGTGATTGTATGATTGTGATTGTATGATTGTGATTGAGTGATTGTGATTGTGTGATTGTGATTGTATGGTTGTGACTGTATGATTGTGATTGTATGATTGTGATTGTCGGATTGTGATTTTATGATTGTGATTGTATGATTGTGATTCTATGATTGTGATTGTATGATTGTGATTGTACGATTGCGATTGAATGATTGTGATTGTATGATTGTGATTGTATGATTGTGATTGTATGATTGTGATTGTATGATTGTGATTGTATGATTGTGATTGTATGATTGTGATTGTATGATAGCGCATGTATGATTGCGATTGTACGATTGTGATAGTATGATTGTGATTCTATGATGGTGATTGTATGATTGTGATTGTATGATTGTGATTGTGTGATTGTGATTGTGTGATTGTGATTGTATGATTGTGATTGTATGATTGTGATTGCATGATTGTGATTGTATGTTTGTGATTGCATGATTGTGATTGAATGATTGTGATTGTATGATTGTCATTGTTTAGTTGTGATTGTATGATTTGAATTGTATGACTGTGATTGCATGATTGTGATTGTGTGATTGTGATTGTGTGATTGTGATTGTGTGATTGTGATTGTATGATAGCGCATGTATGATTGCGATTGTATGATTGTGATTGTATGATTGTGATTCTATGATGGTGATTGCATGATTGTGATTGTATGATTGTGATTGTGTGATTGTGAGTGTGTGATTGTGATTGTGTGATTGCGATTGTATGATTGCGATTGTGTGAATGGGATTGTACGATTCTGTATGTACGATTATGATTGTCGGATTGTGATTGTATGATTGTGATTGTATGATTGTGATTGTATGATTGTGATTGTATGATTGTGATTGAGTGATTGTGATTGTGTGATTGTGATTGTATGGTTGTGACTGTATGATTGTGATTGTATGATTGTGATTGTATGATTGTGATTGTGTGATTGTGATTGTATGATTGTGATTGTATGAATGTGATTGTATAATTGTTACTGTATGATTGTGATTGTATGATTGTGATTCTATGATTGTGATTGTATGATTGTGATTGTGTGATTGTGATTGTGTGATTGTGATTGTATGATAGCGCATGTATGATTGCGATTGTATGATTGTGATTGTATGATTGTGATTCTATGATGGGGATTGCATGATTGTGATTGTATGATTGTGATTGTGTGATTGTGATTGTGTGATTGTGATTGTATGATTGTGATTGTATGATAGCGCATGTATGATTGCGATTGTACGATTGTGATTGTGTGATTGTGATTGTATGGTTGTGACTGTATGATTGTGATTGTATGATTGTGATTGTATGATTGTGATTGTGTGATTGTGATTGTATGATTGTGATTGTATGAATGTGATTGTATAATTGTTACTGTATGATTGTGATTGTATGATTGTGATTGTATGCTTGTGTTTGTATGATTGTGATTGTATGATTGTGATTGTATGATTGTGATTCTATGATTGTGATTGTATGATTGTGATTGTACGATTGCGATTGAATGATTGTGATTGTATGATTGTGATTGTATGATTGTGATTGTATGATTGTGATTGTATGATTGTGATTGTATGATTGTGATTGTATGATTGTGATTGTATGATTGTGATTGTATGATAGCGCATGTATGATTGCGATTGTACGATTGTGATTGTGTGATTGTGATTGTATGGTTGTGACTGTATGATTGTGATTGTATGATTGTGATTGTATGATTGTGATTGTGTGATTGTGATTGTATGATTGTGATTGTATGAATGTGATTGTATAATTGTTACTGTATGATTGTGATTGTATGATTGTGATTTTGTGATTGTGATTGTATGATTGTGATTGTATGATTGTGATTGTATGATTGTGATTGTATGATTGTGATTGTATGATTGTGATTGTATGATTGTGATTGTATGATTGTGATTGTATGATTGTGATTGTATGATTGTGATTGTATGATTGTGATTGTACGATTGCGATTGAATGATTGTGATTGTATGGTTGTCATTGTACGATTCTGTATGTACGATTATGATTGTCGGATTGTGATTGTATGATTGTGATTATATGATTGTGATTGTATGATTGTGATTGTATGAATGTGATTGTATAATTGCTATTGTATGATTGTGATTGTATGATTGTGATTGTATGATTGTGATTGTATGCTTGTGATTGTATGATTGTGATGGTATGATTGTGATTGTACGATTGTGATTGTATGACTGTGATTGTATGATTGTGATTGAATAATTGTGATTGTATGACTGTCATTGTATAATTGTGATTGTATGATTTGAATTGTATGATTGTGATGCTATGATTGTGATTGTATGATTGTGATTATATGATTGTGATTGTATGATTGTGATTGCATGAATGTGATTGTATAATTGCTATTGTATGATTGTGATTGTATGATTGTGATTGTACGATTGCGATTGAATGATTGTGATCGTATGATTGCGATTGTATGATTGCGATTGTATGATTGCGATTGTATGATTGGGATTGTATGACTATGATTGTATGATTGTGATTGTACGATTGTGATTGTACGATTGTGATTGTACGATTGTGATTGTACGACTGTGATTGTACGATTGTGATTGTATGATTGTGATTGTATGATTGTGATTGTATGATTGTGATTGTATGATTGTGATTGTATGATTGTGATTGTATGATTGTGATTGTATGATTGTGATTGTATGATTGTGATTGTATGATTGTGATTGTATGATTGTGATTGTATGAATGTGATTGTATAATTGCTATTGTATGATTGTGATTGTATGATTGTGATTGTATGATTGTGATTGTATGATTGTGATTGTATGATTGAGATTGTATGATTGTGATGGTATGATTGTGATTGTATGATTGTGATTGTATGACTGTGATTGTATGATTGTGATTGAATGATTGTGATTGTATGATTGTCATTGTATAATTGTGATTGTATGATTTGAATTGTATGATTGTGATTCTATGATTGTGATTCTATGATTGTGATTCTATGATTGTGATTGTACGATTGCGATTGAATGATTGTGATTGTATGATTGTGATTGTATGATTGTGATTGTATGATTGTGATTGTATGATTGTGATTGTATGATAGCGCATGTATGATTGCGATTGTATGATTGTGATTGTATGATTGTGATTCTATGATGGTGATTGTATGATTGTGATTGTATGATAGTGATTGTATGATTGTGATTGTGTGATTGTGATTGTGTGATTGTGATTGTATGATTGTCATTGTATGATTGTGATTGCATGATTGTGATTGTATGTTTGTGATTGTATGATTGTGATTGAATGATTGTGATTGTATGATTGTCATTGTATTGTTGTGATTGTATGATTTGAATTGTATGACTGTGATTGCATGATTGTGATTGTATGATTGTGACTGTATGATTGTGTTGTATGATTGCGATCGTATGATTGCGATTGTATGATTGCGATTGTATGATTGCGATTGTATGATTGGGATTGTATGATTATGATTGTATGATTGTGATTGTACGATTGTGATTGTACGATTGTGATTGTACGATTGTGATTGTACGACTGTGATTGTATGATTGTGATTGTATGATTGTGATTGTATGATTGTGATTGCATGATTGTGATTGTATGATTGGGATTGTATGATTGTGATTGTATGATTGTGATTGTATGATTATGATTGTATCATTGTGATTGTATCATTGTGATTGTGCGATTGTGGATGTATCATTGTGATTATAACATTGTGATTGTATGATTATGATTGTATCATTGTGATTGTATGATTGTGATTGTATGATTGTGATTGTATGATTGTGATTGTATGATTGTGATTGTATGATTGTGATTGTATGATTGTGATTGTATGATTGTGATTGTATGATTGTGATTGTATGATTGTGATTGTATGATTGTGATTGTATGATTGTGATTGTATGATTGTGATTGTACGATTGCGATTGAATGATTGCGATTGTAGGGTTGTGACTGTACGACTCTGTACGTACGATTATGATTGTCGGATTGAGATTGTATGATTGTGATTGTATGGTTGTGATTGTACGATTATGATTGTCGGATTGTGATTGTATGATTGTGTTTGTATGATTGTGATTGTATGATTGTGATTCTATGATTGTGATTCTATGATTGTGATTCTATGATTGTGATTGTACGATTGCGATTGAATGATTGTGATTGTATGATTGTGATTGTATGATTGTGATTGTATGATTGTGATTGTATGATAGCGCATGTATGATTGCGATTGTATGATTGTGATTGTATGATTGTGATTCTATGATGGTGATTGTATGATTGTGATTGTATGATAGTGATTGTATGATTGTGATTGTGTGATTGTGATTGTGTGATTGTGATTCTATGATGGTGATTGTATGATTGTGATTGAATGATTGTGATTGTATGGTTGTGATTGTACGATTCAGTATGTACGATTATGATTGTCGGATTGTGATTGTATGATTGCGATTGTATGGTTGTGATTGTACGATTATGATTGTCGGATTGTGATTGTATGATTGTGATTGTATGATTGTGATTGTATGATTGTGATTGTATGATTGTGATTGTCTGATTGTGATTGTATGATGGGGATTGCATGATTGTGATTGTATGATTGTGATTGTGTGATTGTGATTGTGTGATTGTGATTGTGTGATTGTGATTGTGTGATTGCGATTGTATGATTGCGATTGTGTGAATGGGATTGTACGATTCTGTATGTACGATTATGATTGTCGGATTGTGATTGTATGATTGTGATTGTATGATTGTGATTGTACGATTGTGATTGTATGATTGTGATTGAGTGATTGTGATTGTGTGATTGTGATTGTATGGTTGTGACTGTATGATTGTGATTGTATGATTGTGATTGTATGATTGTGATTGTGTGATTGTGATTGTATGATTGTGATTGTATGAATGTGATTGTATAATTGTGATGGTATGATTGTGATTGTATGATTGTGATTGTATGAATGTGATTGTATAATTGCTATTGTATGATTGTGATTGTATGATTGTGATTGTATGATTGTGATTGTATGATTGTGATTGTATGCTTGTGTTTGTATGATTGTGATTGTATGATTGTGATTGTACGATTCTGTATGTACGATTATGATTGTCGGATTGTGATTGTATGATTGTGATTGTATGATTGTGATTCTATGATTGTGATTGTATGATTGCGATCGTATGATTGCGATTGTATGATTGCGATTGTATGATTGCGATTGTATGATTGGGATTGTATGATGATGATTGTATGATTGTGATTGTACGATTGTGATTGTACGATTGTGATTGTACGATTGTGATTGTACGATTGTGATTGTACGACTGTGATTGTATGATTGTGATTGTATGATTGTGATTGTATGATTGTGATTGTATGATTGGGATTGTATGATTGTGATTGTATGATTGTGATTGTATGATTATGATTGTATCATTGTGATTGTATCATTGTGATTGTGCGATTGTGGATGTATCATTGTGATTATAACATTGTGATTGTATGATTATGATTGTATCATTGTGATTGTATGGTTGCGATTGGAGGATTGTGATTCTATGATTGTGATTGTATGATTGTGATTCTATGATTGTGATTGTATGATTGTGATTGTATGATTGTGATTGTATGATTGTGATTGTATGATTGTGATTGTATGATTGTGATTGTATGATTGTGATTGTATGATTGTGATTGTATGATTGTGATTGTATGATTGTGATTGTATGATTGTGATTGTATGATTGTGATTGTATGATTGTGATTCTATGGTTGTGATTGTATGATTGTGATTGTATGATTGTGATTGTATGATTGTGATTGTATGATTGTGATTGTATGATTGTGATTGTATGATTGTGATTGTATGATTGTGATTGTATGATTGTGATTGTATGATTGTGATTGTACGATTGCGATTGAATGATTGTGATTGTATGGTTGTCATTGTACGATTCTGTATGTACGATTATGATTGTCGGATTGTGATTGTATGATTGTGATTATATGATTGTGATTGTATGATTGTGATTGTATGAATGTGATTGTATAATTGCTATTGTATGATTGTGATTGTATGATTGTGATTGTATGATTGTGATTGTATGCTTGTGATTGTATGATTGTGATGGTATGATTGTGATTGTACGATTGTGATTGTATGACTGTGATTGTATGATTGTGATTGAATAATTGTGATTGTATGACTGTCATTGTATAATTGTGATTGTATGATTTGAATTGTATGATTGTGATGCTATGATTGTGATTGTATGATTGTGATTATATGATTGTGATTGTATGATTGTGATTGCATGAATGTGATTGTATAATTGCTATTGTATGATTGTGATTGTATGATTGTGATTGTACGATTGCGATTGAATGATTGTGATCGTATGATTGCGATTGTATGATTGCGATTGTATGATTGCGATTGTATGATTGGGATTGTATGACTATGATTGTATGATTGTGATTGTACGATTGTGATTGTACGATTGTGATTGTACGATTGTGATTGTACGACTGTGATTGTACGATTGTGATTGTATGATTGTGATTGTATGATTGTGATTGTATGATTGTGATTGTATGATTGTGATTGTATGATTGTGATTGTATGATTGTGATTGTATGATTGTGATTGTATGATTGTGATTGTATGATTGTGATTGTATGATTGTGATTGTATGAATGTGATTGTATAATTGCTATTGTATGATTGTGATTGTATGATTGTGATTGTATGATTGTGATTGTATGATTGTGATTGTATGATTGAGATTGTATGATTGTGATGGTATGATTGTGATTGTATGATTGTGATTGTATGACTGTGATTGTATGATTGTGATTGAATGATTGTGATTGTATGATTGTCATTGTATAATTGTGATTGTATGATTTGAATTGTATGATTGTGATTCTATGATTGTGATTCTATGATTGTGATTCTATGATTGTGATTGTACGATTGCGATTGAATGATTGTGATTGTATGATTGTGATTGTATGATTGTGATTGTATGATTGTGATTGTATGATTGTGATTGTATGATAGCGCATGTATGATTGCGATTGTATGATTGTGATTGTATGATTGTGATTCTATGATGGTGATTGTATGATTGTGATTGTATGATAGTGATTGTATGATTGTGATTGTGTGATTGTGATTGTGTGATTGTGATTGTATGATTGTCATTGTATGATTGTGATTGCATGATTGTGATTGTATGTTTGTGATTGTATGATTGTGATTGAATGATTGTGATTGTATGATTGTCATTGTATTGTTGTGATTGTATGATTTGAATTGTATGACTGTGATTGCATGATTGTGATTGTATGATTGTGACTGTATGATTGTGTTGTATGATT
Organism: Megachile rotundata; assembly: GCF_050947335.1. Lineage (NCBI taxonomy): Eukaryota > Metazoa > Arthropoda > Insecta > Hymenoptera > Megachilidae > Megachile > Megachile rotundata. The sequence goes on along the minus strand of NC_134987.1, from coordinate 801,182 downwards.
GCGATCGTATGATTGCGATTGTATGATTGCGATTGTATGATTGCGATTGTATGATTGGGATTGTATGATTATGATTGTATGATTGTGATTGTACGATTGTGATTGTACGATTGTGATTGTACGATTGTGATTGTACGACTGTGATTGTATGATTGTGATTGTATGATTGTGATTGTATGATTGTGATTGCATGATTGTGATTGTATGATTGGGATTGTATGATTGTGATTGTATGATTGTGATTGTATGATTATGATTGTATCATTGTGATTGTATCATTGTGATTGTGCGATTGTGGATGTATCATTGTGATTATAACATTGTGATTGTATGATTATGATTGTATCATTGTGATTGTATGATTGTGATTGTATGATTGTGATTGTATGATTGTGATTGTATGATTGTGATTGTATGATTGTGATTGTATGATTGTGATTGTATGATTGTGATTGTATGATTGTGATTGTATGATTGTGATTGTATGATTGTGATTGTATGATTGTGATTGTATGATTGTGATTGTACGATTGCGATTGAATGATTGCGATTGTAGGGTTGTGACTGTACGACTCTGTACGTACGATTATGATTGTCGGATTGAGATTGTATGATTGTGATTGTATGGTTGTGATTGTACGATTATGATTGTCGGATTGTGATTGTATGATTGTGTTTGTATGATTGTGATTGTATGATTGTGATTCTATGATTGTGATTCTATGATTGTGATTCTATGATTGTGATTGTACGATTGCGATTGAATGATTGTGATTGTATGATTGTGATTGTATGATTGTGATTGTATGATTGTGATTGTATGATAGCGCATGTATGATTGCGATTGTATGATTGTGATTGTATGATTGTGATTCTATGATGGTGATTGTATGATTGTGATTGTATGATAGTGATTGTATGATTGTGATTGTGTGATTGTGATTGTGTGATTGTGATTCTATGATGGTGATTGTATGATTGTGATTGAATGATTGTGATTGTATGGTTGTGATTGTACGATTCAGTATGTACGATTATGATTGTCGGATTGTGATTGTATGATTGCGATTGTATGGTTGTGATTGTACGATTATGATTGTCGGATTGTGATTGTATGATTGTGATTGTATGATTGTGATTGTATGATTGTGATTGTATGATTGTGATTGTCTGATTGTGATTGTATGATGGGGATTGCATGATTGTGATTGTATGATTGTGATTGTGTGATTGTGATTGTGTGATTGTGATTGTGTGATTGTGATTGTGTGATTGCGATTGTATGATTGCGATTGTGTGAATGGGATTGTACGATTCTGTATGTACGATTATGATTGTCGGATTGTGATTGTATGATTGTGATTGTATGATTGTGATTGTACGATTGTGATTGTATGATTGTGATTGAGTGATTGTGATTGTGTGATTGTGATTGTATGGTTGTGACTGTATGATTGTGATTGTATGATTGTGATTGTATGATTGTGATTGTGTGATTGTGATTGTATGATTGTGATTGTATGAATGTGATTGTATAATTGTGATGGTATGATTGTGATTGTATGATTGTGATTGTATGAATGTGATTGTATAATTGCTATTGTATGATTGTGATTGTATGATTGTGATTGTATGATTGTGATTGTATGATTGTGATTGTATGCTTGTGTTTGTATGATTGTGATTGTATGATTGTGATTGTACGATTCTGTATGTACGATTATGATTGTCGGATTGTGATTGTATGATTGTGATTGTATGATTGTGATTCTATGATTGTGATTGTATGATTGCGATCGTATGATTGCGATTGTATGATTGCGATTGTATGATTGCGATTGTATGATTGGGATTGTATGATGATGATTGTATGATTGTGATTGTACGATTGTGATTGTACGATTGTGATTGTACGATTGTGATTGTACGATTGTGATTGTACGACTGTGATTGTATGATTGTGATTGTATGATTGTGATTGTATGATTGTGATTGTATGATTGGGATTGTATGATTGTGATTGTATGATTGTGATTGTATGATTATGATTGTATCATTGTGATTGTATCATTGTGATTGTGCGATTGTGGATGTATCATTGTGATTATAACATTGTGATTGTATGATTATGATTGTATCATTGTGATTGTATGGTTGCGATTGGAGGATTGTGATTCTATGATTGTGATTGTATGATTGTGATTCTATGATTGTGATTGTATGATTGTGATTGTATGATTGTGATTGTATGATTGTGATTGTATGATTGTGATTGTATGATTGTGATTGTATGATTGTGATTGTATGATTGTGATTGTATGATTGTGATTGTATGATTGTGATTGTATGATTGTGATTGTATGATTGTGATTGTATGATTGTGATTGTATGATTGTGATTCTATGGTTGTGATTGTATGATTGTGATTGTATGATTGTGATTGTGTGATTGTGATTGTATGATTGTGATTGTATGATTGTGATTGTATGATTGTGATTGTATGATTGTGATTGTATGATTGTGATTGTGTGATTGTGACTGTATGATTGTGTTGTATGATTGCGATCGTATGATTGCGATTGTGTGATTGTGATTGTATGATAGTGATTGTATGATTGTGATCGTATGATTATGATTGTATGATTGCAATTGTATGATTGCGATTCTATGATTGCGATTGAATGATTGTGATTGTATGACTGTGATTGTATGATTGTGATTGTATGATTGTGATTGTGTGATTGTGATGGTATGATTGTGATTGTATGATTGTGATTGTATGATTGTGATTGTATGATTGTGATTGTACGATTGCGATTGAATGATTGTGATTGTATGGTTGTGATTGTCTGGTTGTGATGGTACGATTACGATTGTCGGTATGTGATTGTATGATTGTGATTGCATGATTATGATTATATCATTGTGATTGTATCATTGTGATTGTGCGATTGCGGATGTATCATTGTGATTATAACATTGTGATTGTATGATTATGATTGTATCATTGTGATTGTATGGTTGCGATTGTAGGATTGTGATTCTATGATTGTGATTGTATGGTTGTGATTGTACGATTCTGTATGTACGATTATGATTGTCGGATTGTGATTGTATGATTGTGATTGTATCATTGTTATTGTACGATTGTGGTTGTATGATTGTGATTGTATGATTGTGATTGTATGATTGTGATTTTATGATTGTGATTGTATGATTGTGATTGTATGATTTTGATTGTACGATTGCGGTTGAATGATTGTGATTGTATGATTGTGATTGTACGATTCTGTATGTACGATTATGATTGTCGGATTGTGATTGTATGATTGTGATTGTATGGTTGTGATTGTACGATTATGATTGTCGGATTGTGATTGTATGATTATGATTGTATGACTGTGATTGTACGATTGCGATTGAATGATTGTGATTGTATGATTGTGATTGTATGATTGTGATTGTATGATTGTGATTGTATGATTGTGATTGTATGATTGTGATTGTATGATTGTGATTGTGTGATTGTGATTGTATGATAGCGCATGTATGATTGCGATTGTATGATTGTGATTGTATGATTGTGATTCTATGATGGGGATTGCATGATTGTGATTGTATGATTGTGATTGTGTGATTGTGATTGTGTGATTGTGATTGTGTGATTGTGATTGTCTGATTGCGATTGTATGATTGCGATTGTGTGAATGGGATTGTACGATTCTGTATGTACGATTATGATTGTCGGATTGTGATTGTATGATTGTGATTGTATGATTGTGATTGTATGATTGTGATTGTATGATTGTGATTGTATGATTGTGATTGAGTGATTGTGATTGTGTGATTGTGATTGTATGGTTGTGACTGTATGATTGTGATTGTATGATTGTGATTGTATGATTGTGATTTTGTGATTGTGATTGTATGATTGTGATTGTATGAATGTGATTGTATAATTGTGATTGTATGATTGTGATTGTATGATCGTGATTGTATGAATGTGATTGTATAATTGCTATTGTATGATTGTGATTGTATGATTGTGATTGTATGATTGTGATTGTATGATTGTGATTGTATGATTGTGATTGTATGCTTGTGTTTGTATGATTGTGATTGTATGATTGTGATTGTACGATTCTGTATGTACGATTATGATTGTCGGATTGTGATTGTATGATTGTGATTGTATGATTGTGATTGTATGATTGTGATTCTATGATTGTGATTGTATGATTGTGATTGTACGATTGCGATTGAATGATTGTGATTGTATGATTGTGATTGTATGATTGTGATTGTATGATTGTGATTGTATGATTGTGATTGTATGATTGTGATTGTATGATTGTGATTGTACGATTGCGATTGAATGATTGTGATTGTATGGTTGTCATTGTACGATTCTGTATGTACGATTATGATTGTCGGATTGTGATTGTATGATTGTGATTGTATGATTGTGATTGTATGATTGTGATTGTATGATTGTGATTGTATGATTGTGATTGTATGATTGTGATTGTATGATTGTGATTGTATGATTGTGATTGTATGATTGTGATTGTATGATTGTGATTGTATGATTGTGATTGTATGATTGTGATTGTATGATTGTGATTGTATGATTGTGATTGTATGATTGTGATTGTATGATTGTGATTGTATGATTGTGATTGTATGATTGTGATTGTATGATTGTGATTGTATGATTGTGATTGTATGATTGTGATTGTATGAATGTGATTGTATAATTGCTATTGTATGATTGTGATTGTATGATTGTGATTGTATGATTGTGATTGTATGATTGTGATTGTACGATTGTGATTGTACGATTGTGATTGTACGACTGTGATTCTATGATTGTAATTGTATGAATGTGATTGTATAATTGTGATTGTATAATTGTGATTGTATAATTGTGATTGTATGAATGTGATTGTATAATTGTGATTGTATGATTTGAATTGCATGATTGTGATTGTATGATTGTGATTGTATGATTGTGATTGTATGATTGTGATTGTATGATTGTGACTGTATGATTGTGTTGTATGATTGCGATCGTATGATTGCGATTGTATGATTGCGATTGTATGATTGCGATTGTATGATTGGGATTGTATGACTATGATTGTATGATTGTGATTGTACGATTGTGATTGTACGATTGTGATTGTACGATTGTGATTGTACGACTGTGATTGTACGATTGTGATTGTATGATTGTGATTGTATGATTGTGATTGTATGATTGGGATTGTATGATTGTGATTGTATGATTGTGATTGTATGATTATGATTGTATCATTGTGATTGTATCATTGTGATTGTGCGATTGTGGATGTATCATTGTGATTATAACATTGTGATTGTATGATTATGATTGTATCATTGTGATTGTATGGTTGCGATTGGAGGATTGTGATTCTATGATTGTGATTGTATGATTGTGATTCTATGATTGTGATTGTATGATTGTGATTCTATGATTGTGATTGTATGATTGTGATTGTATGATTGTGATTGTGTGATTGTGACTGTATGATTGTGTTGTATGATTGCGATCGTATGATTGCGATTGTGTGATTGTGATTGTATGATAGTGATTGTATGATTGTGATCGTATGATTATGATTGTATGATTGCAATTGTATGATTGCGATTCTATGATTGCGATTGAATGATTGTGATTGTATGATTGTGATTGTATGATTGTGATTGTATGATTCTGATTGTGTGATTGTGATGGTATGATTGTGATTGTATGATTGTGATTGTATGATTGTGATTGTATGATTGTGATTGTACGATTGCGATTGAATGATTGTGATTGTATGGTTGTGATTGTCTGGTTGTGATGGTACGATTACGATTGTCGGTATGTGATTGTATGATTGTGATTGCATGATTATGATTATATCATTGTGATTGTATCATTGTGATTGTGCGATTGTGGATGTATCATTGTGATTATAACATTGTGATTGTATGATTATGATTGTATCATTGTGATTGTATGGTTGCGATTGTAGGATTGTGATTCTATGATTGTGATTGTATGGTTGTGATTGTACGATTCTGTATGTACGATTATGATTGTCGGATTGTGATTGTATGATTGTGATTGTATCATTGTTATTGTACGATTGTGGTTGTATGATTGTGATTGTATGATTGTGATTGTATGATTGTGATTTTATGATTGTGATTGTATGATTGTGATTGTATGATTTTGATTGTACGATTGCGGTTGAATGATTGTGATTGTATGATTGTGATTGTACGATTCTGTATGTACGATTATGATTGTCGGATTGTGATTGTATGATTGTGATTGTATGATTGTGATTGTATGATTGTGATTGTATGATTGTGATTGTATGATTGTGATTGTATGATTGTGATTGTATGATTGTGATTGTATGATTGTGATTGTGTGATTGTGATTGTGTGATTGTGACTGTATGATTGTGTTGTATGATTGCGATCGTATGATTGCGATCGTATGATTGCGATTGTGTGATTGTGATTGTATGATAGTCATTGTATGATTGTGATCGTATGATTATGATTGTATGATTGCAATTGTATGGTTGCGATTGTATGATTGGGATTGTATGATTGGGATTGTATGATTGGGATTGTATGATTGCGATTGTATGATTGTGATTGTATGATTATGATTGTATCATTGTGATTGTGCGATTGTGGATGTATCATTGTGATTATAACATTGTGATTGTATGATTATGATTGTATCATTGTGATTGTATGGTTGCGATTGGAGGATTGTGATTCTATGATTGTGATTGTATGATTGTGATTCTATGATTGTGATTGTATGATTGTGATTCTATGATTGTGATTGTATGATTGTGATTGTGTGATTGTGATTGTGTGATTGTGACTGTATGATTGTGTTGTATGATTGCGATCGTATGATTGCGATTGTGTGATTGTGATTGTATGATAGTCATTGTATGATTGTGATCGTATGATTATGATTGTATGATTGCAATTGTATGGTTGCGATTGTATGATTGGGATTGTATGATTGTGATTGTATGATTGTGATTGTATGATTGTGATTGGATGATTGTGATTGTATGATTGTGATTGTATGATTGTGACTGTATGATTGTGTTGTATGATTGCGATCGTATGATTGCGATTGTATGATTGCGATTGTATGATTGCGATTGTATGATTGCGATTGTATGATTGGGATTGTAGGATTATGATTGTATGATTGTGATTGTACGTTTGTAATTGTACGATTGTGATTGTACGATTGTGATTGTACGATTGTGATTGTACGACTGTGATTGTACGATTGTGATTGTATGATTGTGATTCTATGATGGTGATTGTATGATTGTGATTGAATGATTGTGATTGTATGGTTGTGATTGTACGATTCAGTATGTACGATTATGATTGTCGGATTGTGATTGTATGATTGCGATTGTATGGTTGTGATTGTACGATTATGACTGTCGGATTGTGATTGTATGATTGTGATTGTATGATTGTGATTGTATGATTGTGATTGTATGATTGTGATTGTATGATTGAGATTGTATGATTGTGATTGTATGATTGTGATTGTATGATTGTGATTTTATGATTGTGATTGTATGATTGTGATTGTATGATTGTGATTGTATGATTGTGAGTGTGTGATTGTGATTGTGTGATTGCGATTGTATGATTGCGATTGTGTGAATGGGATTGTACGATTCTGTATGTACGATTATGATTGTCGGATTGTGATTGTATGATTGTGATTGTATGATTGTGATTGTATGATTGTGATTGTATGATTGTGATTGTATGATTGTGATTGTATGATTGTGATTGAGTGATTGTGATTGTGTGATTGTGATTGTATGGTTGTGACTGTATGATTGTGATTGTATGATTGTGATTGTATGATTGTGATTGTGTGATTGTGATTGTATGATTGTGATTGTATGAATGTGATTGTATAATTGTTACTGTATGATTGTGATTGTATGATTGTGATTTTGTGATTGTGATTGTATGATTGTGATTGTATGATTGTGATTGTATGATTGTGATTGTATGATTGTGATTGTATGATTGTGATTGTATGATTGTGATTGTATGATTGTGATTGTATGATTGTGATTGTATGATTGTGATTGTACGATTGCGATTGAATGATTGTGATTGTATGGTTGTCATTGTACGATTCTGTATGTACGATTATGATTGTCGGATTGTGATTGTATGATTGTGATTATATGATTGTGATTGTATGATTGTGATTGTATGATTGTGATTGTATGAATGTGATTGTATAATTGCTATTGTATGATTGTGATTGTATGATTGTGATTGTATGATTGTGATTGTATGCTTGTGATTGTATGATTGTGATGGTATGATTGTGATTGTATGATTGTGATTGTATGACTGTGATTGTATGATTGTGATTGAATAATTGTGATTGTATGACTGTCATTGTATGATTGTGATTGTATGATTGTGATTGTACGATTGTGATTGTGTGATTGTGATTGTATGATTGTGATTGTACGATTGTGATTGTACGATTGTGATTGTACGACTGCGATTCTATGATTGTAATTGTATGAATGTGATTGTATAATTGTGATTGTATAATTGTGACTGTATAATTGTGATTGTATGAATGTGATTGTATAATTGTGATTGTATGATTTGAATTGCATGATTGTGATTGTATGATTGTGATTGTATGATTGTGATTGTATGATTGTGACTGTATGATTGTGTTGTATGATTGCGATCGTATGATTGCGATCGTATGATTGGGATTGTATGATTGCGATTGTATGATTGGGATTGTATGACTATGATTGTATGATTGTGATTGTACGATTGTGATTGTACGATTGTGATTGTACGATTGTGATTGTACGACTGTGATTGTACGATTGTGATTGTACGATTGTGATTGTACGATTGTGATTGTATGATTGGGATTGTATGATTGTGATTGTATGATTGTGATTGTATGATTATGATTGTATCATTGTGATTGTATCATTGTGATTGTGCGATTGTGGATGTATCATTGTGATTATAACATTGTGATTGTATGATTATGATTGTATCATTGTGATTGTATGGTTGCGATTGGAGGATTGTGATTCTATGATTGTGATTGTATGATTGTGATTCTATGATTGTGATTGTATGATTGTGATTCTATGATTGTGATTGTATGATTGTGATTGTGTGATTGTGATTGTGTGATTGTGACTGTATGATTGTGTTGTATGATTGCGATCGTATGATTGCGATTGTGTGATTGTGATTGTATGATAGTCATTGTATGATTGTGATCGTATGATTATGATTGTATGATTGCAATTGTATGGTTGCGATTGTATGATTGGGATTGTATGATTGTGATTGTATGATTGTGATTGTATGATTGTGATTGGATGATTGTGATTGTATGATTGTGATTGTATGATTGTGACTGTATGATTGTGTTGTATGATTGCGATCGTATGATTGCGATTGTATGATTGCGATTGTATGGTTGTGATTGTACGATTATGATTGTCGGATTGTGATTCTATGATTGTAATTGTATGAATGTGATTGTATAATTGTGATTGTATAATTGTGACTGTATAATTGTGATTGTATGAATGTGATTGTATAATTGTGATTGTATGATTTGAATTGCATGATTGTGATTGTATGATTGTGATTGTATGATTGTGATTGTATGATTGTGACTGTATGATTGTGTTGTATGATTGCGATCGTATGATTGCGATTGTGTGATTGTGATTGTATGATAGTCATTGTATGATTGTGATCGTATGATTATGATTGTATGATTGCAATTGTATGGTTGCGATTGTATGATTGGGATTGTATGATTGTGATTGTATGATTGTGATTGTATGATTGTGATTGGATGATTGTGATTGTATGATTGTGATTGTATGATTGTGACTGTATGATTGTGTTGTATGATTGCGATCGTATGATTGCGATTGTATGATTGCGATTGTATGATTGCGATTGTATGATTGCGATTGTATGATTGGGATTGTATGATTATGATTGTATGATTGTGATTGTACGATTGTAATTGTACGATTGTGATGGTACGATTGTGATTGTACGATTGTGATTGTACGACTGTGATTGTATGATTGTGATTGTATGATTGTGATTCTATGATGGTGATTGTATGATTGTGATTGAATGATTGTGATTGTGTGGTTGTGATTGTACGATTCAGTATGTACGATTATGATTGTCGGATTGTGATTGTATGATTGCGATTGTATGGTTGTGATTGTACGATTATGATTGTCGGATTGTGATTGTATGATTGTGATTGTATGATTGTGATTGTATGATTGTGATTGTATGATTGTGATTGTATGATTGTGATTGTATGATTGTGATTGTATGATTGTGATTGTATGATTGTGATTGTATGATTGTGATTGTATGATTGTGATTGTATGATTGTGATTGTATGATTGTGATTGTGTGATTGTGATTGTGTGATTGTGACTGTATGATTGTGTTGTATGATTGCGATCGTATGATTGCGATCGTATGATTGCGATTGTGTGATTGTGATTGTATGATAGTCATTGTATGATTGTGATCGTATGATTATGATTGTATGATTGCAATTGTATGGTTGCGATTGTATGATTGGGATTGTATGATTGGGATTGTATGATTGGGATTGTATGATTGTGATTGTATGATTGTGATTGTATGATTATGATTGTATCATTGTGATTGTGCGATTGTGGATGTATCATTGTGATTATAACATTGTGATTGTATGATTATGATTGTATCATTGTGATTGTATGGTTGCGATTGGAGGATTGTGATTCTATGATTGTGATTGTATGATTGTGATTCTATGATTGTGATTGTATGATTGTGATTCTATGATTGTGATTGTATGATTGTGATTGTGTGATTGTGATTGTGTGATTGTGACTGTATGATTGTGTTGTATGATTGCGATCGTATGATTGCGATTGTGTGATTGTGATTGTATGATAGTCATTGTATGATTGTGATCGTATGATTATGATTGTATGATTGCAATTGTATGGTTGCGATTGTATGATTGGGATTGTATGATTGTGATTGTATGATTGTGATTGTATGATTGTGATTGGATGATTGTGATTGTATGATTGTGATTGTATGATTGTGACTGTATGATTGTGTTGTATGATTGCGATCGTATGATTGCGATTGTATGATTGCGATTGTATGATTGCGATTGTATGATTGCGATTGTATGATTGGGATTGTAGGATTATGATTGTATGATTGTGATTGTACGTTTGTAATTGTACGATTGTGATTGTACGATTGTGATTGTACGATTGTGATTGTACGACTGTGATTGTACGATTGTGATTGTATGATTGTGATTCTATGATGGTGATTGTATGATTGTGATTGAATGATTGTGATTGTATGGTTGTGATTGTACGATTCAGTATGTACGATTATGATTGTCGGATTGTGATTGTATGATTGCGATTGTATGGTTGTGATTGTACGATTATGATTGTCGGATTGTGATTGTATGATTGTGATTGTATCATTGTGATTGTGCGATTGTGGATGTATCATTGTGATTATAACATTGTGATTGTATGATTATGATTGTATCATTGTGATTGTATGGTTGTGATTGTATGATTGTGATTGTATGATTGTGATTGTATGATTGTGATTGTATGATTGTGATTGTATGATTGTGATTGTATGATTGTGATTGTATGATTGTGATTGTATGATTGTCATTGTATGATTGTGATTGTATGATTGTGATTGTATGATTGTGAGTGTGTGATTGTGATTGTGTGATTGCGATTGTATGATTGCGATTGTGTGAATGGGATTGTACGATTCTGTATGTACGATTATGATTGTCGGATTGTGATTGTATGATTGTGATTGTATGATTGTGATTGTATGATTGTGATTGTATGATTGTGATTGTATGATTGTGATTGAGTGATTGTGATTGTGTGATTGTGATTGTATGGTTGTGACTGTATGATTGTGATTGTATGATTGTGATTGTATGATTGTGATTGTGTGATTGTGATTGTATGATTGTGATTGTATGAATGTGATTGTACGATTGTGATTGTACGATTGTGATTGTACGATTGTGATTGTACGACTGTGATTGTACGATTGTGATTGTATGATTGTGATTGTATGATTGTGATTGTATGATTGGGATTGTATGATTGTGATTGTATGATTGTGATTGTATGATTATGATTGTATCATTGTGATTGTATCATTGTGATTGTGCGATTGTGGATGTATCATTGTGATTATAACATTGTGATTGTATGATTATGATTGTATCATTGTGATTGTATGGTTGCGATTGGAGGATTGTGATTCTATGATTGTGATTGTATGATTGTGATTCTATGATTGTGATTGTATGATTGTGATTCTATGATTGTGATTGTATGATTGTGATTGTGTGATTGTGATTGTGTGATTGTGACTGTATGATTGTGTTGTATGATTGCGATCGTATGATTGCGATCGTATGATTGCGATTGTGTGATTGTGATTGTATGATAGTCATTGTATGATTGTGATCGTATGATTTTGATTGTATGATTGCAATTGTATGGTTGCGATTGTATGATTGGGATTGTATGATTGTGATTGTATGATTGTGATTGTATGATTGTGATTGGATGATTGTGATTGTATGATTGTGATTGTATGATTGTGACTGTATGATTGTGTTGTATGATTGCGATCGTATGATTGCGATTGTATGATTGCGATTGTATGATTGCGATTGTATGATTGCGATTGTATGATTGTGATTGTATGATTATGATTGTATCATTGTGATTGTGCGATTGTGGATGTATCATTGTGATTATAACATTGTGATTGTATGATTATGATTGTATCATTGTGATTGTATGGTTGCGATTGGAGGATTGTGATTCTATGATTGTGATTGTATGATTGTGATTCTATGATTGTGATTGTATGATTGTGATTCTATGATTGTGATTGTATGATTGTGATTGTGTGATTGTGATTGTGTGATTGTGACTGTATGATTGTGTTGTATGATTGCGATCGTATGATTGCGATTGTGTGATTGTGATTGTATGATAGTCATTGTATGATTGTGATCGTATGATTATGATTGTATGATTGCAATTGTATGGTTGCGATTGTATGATTGGGATTGTATGATTGTGATTGTATGATTGTGATTGTATGATTGTGATTGGATGATTGTGATTGTATGATTGTGATTGTATGATTGTGATTGTATGATTGGGATTGTATGATTGTGATTGTATGATTGTGATTGTATGATTATGATTGTATCATTGTGATTGTATCATTGTGATTGTGCGATTGTGGATGTATCATTGTGATTATAACATTGTGATTGTATGATTATGATTGTATCATTGTGATTGTATGGTTGCGATTGGAGGATTGTGATTCTATGATTGTGATTGTATGATTGTGATTCTATGATTGTGATTGTATGATTGTGATTCTATGATTGTGATTGTATGATTGTGATTGTGTGATTGTGATTGTGTGATTGTGACTGTATGATTGTGTTGTATGATTGCGATCGTATGATTGCGATCGTATGATTGCGATTGTGTGATTGTGATTGTATGATAGTCATTGTATGATTGTGATCGTATGATTTTGATTGTATGATTGCAATTGTATGGTTGCGATTGTATGATTGGGATTGTATGATTGTGATTGTATGATTGTGATTGTATGATTGTGATTGGATGATTGTGATTGTATGATTGTGATTGTATGATTGTGACTGTATGATTGTGTTGTATGATTGCGATCGTATGATTGCGATTGTATGATTGCGATTGTATGATTGCGATTGTATGATTGCGATTGTATGATTGGGATTGTATGATTATGATTGTATGATTGTGATTGTACGATTGTAATTGTACGATTGTGATTGTACGATTGTGATTGTACGATTGTGATTGTACGACTGTGATTGTATGATTGTGATTGTATGATTGTGATTCTATGATGGTGATTGTATGATTGTGATTGAATGATTGTGATTGTATGGTTGTGATTGTACGATTCAGTATGTACGATTATGATTGTCGGATTGTGATTGTATGATTGCGATTGTATGGTTGTGATTGTACGATTATGATTGTCGGATTGTGATTGTATGATTGTGATTGTATGATTGTGATTGTATGATTGTGATTGTATGATTGTGGTTGTATGATTGTGATTGTATGATTGTGATTGTATGATTGTGATTGTATGATTGTGATTGTATGATTGTGATTGTATGATTGTGATTGTATGATTGTGATTGTATGATTGTGATTGTATGATTGTGATTGTATGATTGTGATTGTATGATTGTGATTGTATGATTGGGATTGTATGATTGTGATTGTATGATTGTGATTGTATGATTATGATTGTATCATTGTGATTGTATCATTGTGATTGTGCGATTGTGGATGTATCATTGTGATTATAACATTGTGATTGTATGATTATGATTGTATCATTGTGATTGTATGGTTGCGATTGGAGGATTGTGATTCTATGATTGTGATTGTATGATTGTGATTCTATGATTGTGATTGTATGATTGTGATTCGATGATTGTGATTGTATGATTGTGATTGTGTGATTGTGATTGTGTGATTGTGACTGTATGATTGTGTTGTATGATTGCGATCGTATGATTGCGATCGTATGATTGCGATTGTGTGATTGTGATTGTATGATAGTCATTGTATGATTGTGATCGTATGATTATGATTGTATGATTGCAATTGTATGGTTGCGATTGTATGATTGGGATTGTATGATTATGATTGTATCATTGTGATTGTGCGATTGTGGATGTATCATTGTGATTATAACATTGTGATTGTATGATTATGATTGTATCATTGTGATTGTATGGTTGCGATTGGAGGATTGTGATTCTATGATTGTGATTGTATGATTGTGATTCTATGATTGTGATTGTATGATTGTGATTCTATGATTGTGATTGTATGATTGTGATTGTGTGATTGTGATTGTGTGATTGTGACTGTATGATTGTGTTGTATGATTGCGATCGTATGATTGCGATTGTGTGATTGTGATTGTATGATAGTCATTGTATGATTGTGATCGTATGATTATGATTGTATGATTGCAATTGTATGGTTGCGATTGTATGATTGGGATTGTATGATTGTGATTGTATGATTGTGATTGTATGATTGTGATTGGATGATTGTGATTGTATGATTGTGATTGTATGATTGTGACTGTATGATTGTGTTGTATGATTGCGATCGTATGATTGCGATTGTATGATTGCGATTGTATGATTGCGATTGTATGATTGCGATTGTATGATTGGGATTGTAGGATTATGATTGTATGATTGTGATTGTACGTTTGTAATTGTACGATTGTGATTGTACGATTGTGATTGTACGACTGTGATTGTACGACTGTGATTGTACGATTGTGATTGTATGATTGTGATTCTATGATGGTGATTGTATGATTGTGATTGAATGATTGTGATTGTATGGTTGTGATTGTACGATTCAGTATGTACGATTATGATTGTCGGATTGTGATTGTATGATTGCGATTGTATGGTTGTGATTGTACGATTATGATTGTCGGATTGTGATTGTATGATTGTGATTGTATCATTGTGATTGTGCGATTGTGGATGTATCATTGTGATTATAACATTGTGATTGTATGATTATGATTGTATCATTGTGATTGTATGGTTGCGATTGGAGGATTGTGATTCTATGATTGTGATTGTATGATTGTGATTCTATGATGGTGATTGTATGATTGTGATTGAATGATTGTGATTGTATGATTGTGATTGTATGATTGTGATTGTATGATTGTGATTGTATGATTGTGATTGTATGATTGTGATTGTATGATTGTGATTGTATGATTGTCATTGTATGATTGTGATTGTATGATTGTGATTGTATGATTGTGAGTGTGTGATTGTGATTGTGTGATTGCGATTGTATGATTGCGATTGTGTGAATGGGATTGTACGATTCTGTATGTACGATTATGATTGTCGGATTGTGATTGTATGATTGTGATTGTATGATTGTGATTGTATGATTGTGATTGTATGATTGTGATTGTATGATTGTGATTGTATGATTGTGATTGAGTGATTGTGATTGTGTGATTGTGATTGTATGGTTGTGACTGTATGATTGTGATTGTATGATTGTGATTGTATGATTGTGATTGTGTGATTGTGATTGTATGATTGTGATTGTATGAATGTGATTGTATAATTGTTACTGTATGATTGTGATTGTATGATTGTGATTTTGTGATTGTGATTGTATGATTGTGATTGTATGATTGTGATTGTATGATTGTGATTGTATGATTGTGATTGTATGATTGTGATTGTATGATTGTGATTGTATGATTGTGATTGTATGATTGTGATTGTACGATTGCGATTGAATGATTGTGATTGTATGGTTGTCATTGTACGATTCTGTATGTACGATTATGATTGTCGGATTGTGATTGTATGATTGTGATTATATGATTGTGATTGTATGATTGTGATTGTATGAATGTGATTGTATAATTGCTATTGTATGATTGTGATTGTATGATTGTGATTGTATGATTGTGATTGTATGCTTGTGATTGTATGATTGTGATGGTATGATTGTGATTGTATGATTGTGATTGTATGACTGTGATTGTATGATTGTGATTGAATAATTGTGATTGTATGACTGTCATTGTATAATTGTGATTGTATGATTTGAATTGTATGATTGTGATTCTATGATTGTGATTGTATGATTGCGATTATATGATTGTGATTGTATGATTGTGATTGCATGAATGTGATTGTATAATTGCTATTGTATGATTGTGATTGTATGATTGTGATTGTACGATTGCGATTGAATAATTGTGATTGTATGATTGTGATTGTATGATTGTGATTGTATGATTGTGATTGTGTGATTGTGATTGTATGATTGTGATTGTACGATTGTGATTGTACGATTGTGATTGTACGACTGTGATTCTATGATTGTAATTGTATGAATGTGATTGTATAATTGTGATTGTATAATTGTGACTGTATAATTGTGATTGTATGAATGTGATTGTATAATTGTGATTGTATGATTTGAATTGCATGATTGTGATTGTATGATTGTGATTGTATGATTGTGATTGTATGATTGTGACTGTATGATTGTGTTGTATGATTGCGATCGTATGATTGCGATCGTATGATTGCGATTGTATGATTGCGATTGTATGATTGGGATTGTATGACTATGATTGTATGATTGTGATTGTACGATTGTGATTGTACGATTGTGATTGTACGATTGTGATTGTACGATTGTGATTGTACGACTGTGATTGTACGATTGTGATTGTACGATTGTGATTGTACGATTGTGATTGTATGATTGGGATTGTATGATTGTGATTGTATGATTGTGATTGTATGATTATGATTGTATCATTGTGATTGTATCATTGTGATTGTGCGATTGTGGATGTATCATTGTGATTATAACATTGTGATTGTATGATTATGATTGTATCATTGTGATTGTATGGTTGCGATTGGAGGATTGTGATTCTATGATTGTGATTGTATGATTGTGATTCTATGATTGTGATTGTATGATTGTGATTCTATGATTGTGATTGTATGATTGTGATTGTGTGATTGTGATTGTGTGATTGTGACTGTATGATTGTGTTGTATGATTGCGATCGTATGATTGCGGTTGTGTGATTGTGATTGTATGATAGTCATTGTATGATTGTGATCGTATGATTATGATTGTATGATTGCAATTGTATGGTTGCGATTGTATGATTGGGATTGTATGATTGTGATTGTATGATTGTGATTGTATGATTGTGATTGGATGATTGTGATTGTATGATTGTGATTGTATGATTGTGACTGTATGATTGTGTTGTATGATTGCGATCGTATGATTGCGATTGTATGATTGCGATTGTATGGTTGTGATTGTACGATTATGATTGTCGGATTGTGATTGTATGATTGTGATTGTATGATTGTGATTGTATGATTGTGATTGTATGATTGTGATTGTATGATTGTGATTGTATGATTGTGATTGTATGATTGTGATTGTATGATTGTGATTGTATGATTGTGATTGTATGATTGTGATTGTATGATTGTGATTGTATGATTGTGATTGTATGATTGTGATTGTATGAGTGTGATTGTATGATTGTGATTGTATGATTGTGATTGTATGATTGTGATTGTATGAATGTGATTGTATAATTGCTATTGTATGATTGTGATTGTATGATTGTGATTGTATGATTGTGATTGTATGATTGAGATTGTATGATTGTGATGGTATGATTGTGATTGTATGATTGTGATTGTATGACTGTGATTGTATGATTGTGATTGAATGATTGTGATTGTATGATTGTCATTGTATAATTGTGATTGTATGATTTGAATTGTATGATTGTGATTCTATGATTGTGATTCTATGATTGTGATTCTATGATTGTGATTGTACGATTGCGATTGAATGATTGTGATTGTATGATTGTGATTGTATGATTGTGATTGTATGATAGCGCATGTATGATTGCGATTGTATGATTGTGATTGTATGATTGTGATTCTATGATGGTGATCGTATGATTGTGATTGTATGATAGTGATTGTATGATAGTGATTGTATGATTGTGATTGTATGATTGCGATTGTATGATTGGGATTGTATGATTATGATTGTATGATTGTGATTGTACGATTGTGATTGTACGATTGTGATTGTACGATTGTGATTGTACGACTGTGATTGTATGATTGTGATTGTATGATTGTGATTGTATGATTGTGATTGTATGATTGGGATTGTATGATTGTGATTGTATGATTATGATTGTATCATTGTGATGGTATCATTGTGATTGTGCGATTGTGGATGTATCATTGTGATTATAACATTGTGATTGTATGATTATGATTGTATCATTGTGATTGTATGGTTGCGATTGTCGGATTGTGATTCTATGATTGTGATTGTATGATTGTGATTCTATGATTGTGATTGTATGATTGTGATTGTATGATTGTGATTGTATGATTGTGATTGTATGATTGTGATTGTATGATTGTGATTGTATGATTGTGATTGTATGATTGTGATTGTACGATTGCGATTGAATGATTGCGATTGTAGGGTTGTGATTGTATGATTGTGATTGTATGATTGTGATTGGATGATTGTGATTGTGTGATTGTGATTGTATGATTGTGACTGTATGATTGTGTTGTATGATTGCGATCGTATGATTGCGATTGTATGATTGCGTTTGTATGATTGCGATTGTATGATTGCGATTGTATGATTGCGATTGTATGATTGGGATTGTATGATTATGATTGTATGATTGTGATTGTACGATTGCGATTGAATGATTGTGATTGTAGGGTTGTGATTGTACGACTCTGTATGTACGATTATGATTGTCGGATTGTGATTGTATGATTGTGATTGTACGATTATGATTGTCGGATTGTGATTGTATTATTGTGTTTGTATGATTGTGAATGTATGATTGTGATTCTATGATTGTGATTGTATGATTGTGATTGTATGATTGTGATTGTGTGATTGTGACTGTATGATTGTGTTGTATGATTGCGATCGTATGATTGCGATTGTGTGATTGTGATTGTATGATAGTGATTGTATGATTGTGATCGTATGATTATGATTGTATGATTGCAATTGTATGATTGCGATTCTATGATTGCGATTGAATGATTGTGATTGAATGATTGTGATTGTATGATTGTGATTGTATGATTGTGATTGTGTGATTGTGATGGTATGATTGTGATTGCATGATTGTGATTGTATGATTGTGATTGTATGATTGTGATTGTACGATTGCGATTGAATGATTGTGATTGTATGGTTGTGATTGTCTGGTTGTGATGGTACGATTACGATTGTCGGTATGTGATTGTATGATTGTGATTGCATGATTATGATTGTATCATTGTGATTGTATCATTGTGATTGTGCGATTGTGGATGTATCATTGTGATTATAACATTGTGATTGTATGATTATGATTGTATCATTGTGATTGTATGGTTGCGATTGTAGGATTGTGATTCTATGATTGTGATTGTATGGTTGTGATTGTACGATTCTGTATGTACGATTATGATTGTCGGATTGTGATTGTATGATTGTGATTGTATCATTGTTATTGTACGATTGTGGTTGTATGATTGTGATTGTATGATTGTGATTGTATGATTGTGATTTTATGATTGTGATTGTATGATTGTGATTGTATGATTTTGATTGTACGATTGCGGTTGAATGATTGTGATTGTATGATTGTGATTGTACGATTCTGTATGTACGATTATGATTGTCGGATTGTGATTTTATGATTGTGATTGTATGGTTGTGATTGTACGATTATGATTGTCGGATTGTGATTGTATGATTATGATTGTATGATTGTGATTGTACGATTGCGATTGAATGATTGTGATTGTATGATTGTGATTGTATGATTGTGATTGTATGATTGTGATTGTATGATTGTGATTGTATGATTGTGATTGTATGATAGCGCATGTATGATTGCGATTGTATGATTGTGATTGTATGATTGTGATTCTATGATGGGGATTGCATGATTGTGATTGTATGATTGTGATTGTGTGATTGTGATTGTGTGATTGTGATTGTGTGATTGTGATTGTCTGATTGCGATTGTATGATTGCGATTGTGTGAATGGGATTGTACGATTCTGTATGTACGATTATGATTGTCGGATTGTGATTGTATGATTGTGATTGTATGATTGTGATTGTATGATTGTGATTGTATGATTGTGATTGTATGATTGTGATTGTATGATTGTGATTGTATGATTGTGATTGAGTGATTGTGATTGTGTGATTGTGATTGTATGGTTGTGACTGTATGATTGTGATTGTATGATTGTGATTGTATGATTGTGATTTTGTGATTGTGATTGTATGATTGTGATTGTATGAATGTGATTGTATAATTGTGATTGTATGATTGTGATTGTATGATTGTGATTGTATGAATGTGATTGTATAATTGCTATTGTATGATTGTGATTGTATGATTGTGATTGTATGATTGTGATTGTATGCTTGTGTTTGTATGATTGTGATTGTATGATTGTGATTGTACGATTCTGTATGTACGATTATGATTGTCGGATTGTGATTGTATGATTGTGATTGTATGATTGTGATTCTATGATTGTGATTGTATGATTGTGATTGTACGATTGCGATTGAATGATTGTGATTGTATGATTGTGATTGTATGATTGTGATTGTATGATTGTGATGGTATGATTGTGATTGTATGATTGTGATTGTATGACTGTGATTGTATAATTGCTATTGTATGATTGTGATTGTATGATTGTGATTGTACGATTGCGATTGAATGATTGTGATTGTATGATTGTGATTGTATGATTGTGATTGTATGATTGTGATTGTGTGATTGTGATTGTATGATTGTGATTGTACGATTGTGATTGTACGATTGTGATTGTACGACTGTGATTCTATGATTGTAATTGTATGAATGTGATTGTATAATTGTGATTGTATAATTGTGATTGTATAATTGTGATTGTATAATTGTGATTGTATAATTGTGATTGTATAATTGTGATTGTATGAATGTGATTGTATAATTGTGATTGTATGATTTGAATTGCATGATTGTGATTGTATGATTGTGATTGTATGATTGTGATTGTATGATTGTGACTGTATGATTGTGTTGTATGATTGCGATCGTATGATGGCGATTGTATGATTGCGATTGTATGATTGCGATTGTATGATTGGGATTGTATGACTATGATTGTATGATTGTGATTGTATGATTGTGTTTGTATGATTGTGATTGTATGATTGTGATTCTATGATTGTGATTGTATGATTGTGATTGTGTGATTGTGATTGTATGATAGTCATTGTATGATTGTGATCGTATGATTATGATTGTATGATTGCAATTGTATGGTTGCGATTGTATGGTTGCGATTGTATGATTGTGATTGTATGATTGTGATTGTATGATTGTGATTGGATGATTGTGATTGTGTGATTGTGATTGTATGATTGTGACTGTATGATTGTGTTGTATGATTGCGATCGTATGATTGCGATTGTATGATTGCGATTGTATGATTACGATTGTATGATTGCGATTGTATGATTGCGATTGTATGATTGGGATTGTATGATTATGATTGTATGATTGTGATTGTACGATTGCGATTGAATGATTGTGATTGTAGGGTTGTGATTGTACGACTCTGTATGTACGATTATGATTGTCGGATTGTGATTGTATGATTGTGATTGTATGGTTGTGATTGTACGATTATGATTGTCGGATTGTGATTGTATTATTGTGTTTGTATGATTGTGAATGTATGATTGTGATTCTATGATTGTGATTGTATGATTGTGATTGTATGATTGTGATTGTGTGATTGTGACTGTATGATTGTGTTGTATGATTGCGATCGTATGATTGCGATTGTGTGATTGTGATTGTATGATAGTGATTGTATGATTGTGATCGTATGATTATGATTGTATGATTGCAATTGTATGATTGCGATTCTATGATTGCGATTGAATGATTGTGATTGAATGATTGTGATTGTATGATTGTGATTGTATGATTGTGATTGTGTGATTGTGATGGTATGATTGTGATTGCATGATTGTGATTGTATGATTGTGATTGTATGATTGTGATTGTACGATTGCGATTGAATGATTGTGATTGTATGGTTGTGATTGTCTGGTTGTGATGGTACGATTACGATTGTCGGTATGTGATTGTATGATTGTGATTGCATGATTATGATTGTATCATTGTGATTGTATCATTGTGATTGTGCGATTGTGGATGTATCATTGTGATTATAACATTGTGATTGTATGATTATGATTGTATCATTGTGATTGTATGGTTGCGATTGTAGGATTGTGATTCTATGATTGTGATTGTATGGTTGTGATTGTACGATTCTGTATGTACGATTATGATTGTCGGATTGTGATTGTATGATTGTGATTGTATCATTGTTATTGTACGATTGTGGTTGTATGATTGTGATTGTATGATTGTGATTGTATGATTGTGATTTTATGATTGTGATTGTATGATTGTGATTGTATGATTTTGATTGTACGATTGCGGTTGAATGATTGTGATTGTATGATTGTGATTCTACGATTCTGTATGTACGATTATGATTGTCGGATTGTGATTTTATGATTGTGATTGTATGGTTGTGATTATACGATTATGATTGTCGGATTGTGATTGTATGATTATGATTGTATGATTGTGATTGTACGATTGCGATTGAATGATTGTGATTGTATGATTGTGATTGTATGATTGTGATTGTATGATTGTGATTGTATGATTGTGATTGTATGATTGTGATTGTATGATAGCGCATGTATGATTGCGATTGTATGATTGTGATTGTATGATTGTGATTCTATGATGGGGATTGCATGATTGTGATTGTATGATTGTGATTGTGTGATTGTGATTGTGTGATTGTGATTGTGTGATTGTGATTGTCTGATTGCGATTGTATGATTGCGATTGTGTGAATGGGATTGTACGATTCTGTATGTACGATTATGATTGTCGGATTGTGATTGTATGATTGTGATTGTATGATTGTGATTGTATGATTGTGATTGTATGATTGTGATTGTATGATTGTGATTGAGTGATTGTGATTGTGTGATTGTGATTGTATGGTTGTGACTGTATGATTGTGATTGTATGATTGTGATTGTATGATTGTGATTTTGTGATTGTGATTGTATGATTGTGATTGTATGAATGTGATTGTATAATTGTGATTGTATGATTGTGATTGTATGATTGTGATTGTATGAATGTGATTGTATAATTGCTATTGTATGATTGTGATTGTATGATTGTGATTGTATGATTGTGATTGTATGCTTGTGATTGTACGATTCTGTATGTACGATTATGATTGTCGGATTGTGATTGTATGATTGTGATTGTATGATTGTGATTCTATGATTGTGATTGTATGATTGTGATTGTACGATTGCGATTGAATGATTGTGATTGTATGATTGTGATTGTATGATTGTGATTGTATGATTGTGATGGTATGATTGTGATTGTATGATTGTGATTGTATGACTGTGATTGTATAATTGCTATTGTATGATTGTGATTGTATGATTGTGATTGTACGATTGCGATTGAATGATTGTGATTGTATGATTGTGATTGTATGATTGTGATTGTATGATTGTGATTGTGTGATTGTGATTGTATGATTGTGATTGTACGATTGTGATTGTACGATTGTGATTGTACGACTGTGATTCTATGATTGTAATTGTATGAATGTGATTGTATAATTGTGATTGTATAATTGTGATTGTATAATTGTGATTGTATAATTGTGATTGTATAATTGTGATTGTATGAATGTGATTGTATAATTGTGATTGTATGATTTGAATTGCATGATTGTGATTGTATGATTGTGATTGTATGATTGTGATTGTATGATTGTGACTGTATGATTGTGTTGTATGATTGCGATCGTATGATTGCGATTGTATGATTGCGATTGTATGATTGCGATTGTATGATTGGGATTGTATGACTATGATTGTATGATTGTGATTGTACGATTGTGATTGTACGATTGTGATTGTACGATTGTGATTGTACGACTGTGATTGTATGATTGTGATTGTATGATTGTGATTGTATGATTGTGATTGTATGATTGTGATTGTATGATTGGGATTGTATGATTGTGATTGTATGATTGTGATTGTATGATTATGATTGTATCATTGTGATTGTATCATTGTGATTGTGCGATTGTGGATGTATCATTGTGATTGTATGATTATGATTGTATCATTGTGATTGTATGGTTGCGATTGGAGGATTGTGATTCTATGATTGTGATTGTATGATTGTGATTCTATGATTGTGATTGTATGATTGTGATTCTATGATTGTGATTGTATGATTGTGATTGTGTGATTGTGATTGTGTGATTGTGACTGTATGATTGTGTTGTATGATTGCGATCGTATGATTGCGATTGTGTGATTGTGATTGTATGATAGTCATTGTATGATTGTGATCGTATGATTATGATTGTATGATTGCAATTGTATGGTTGCGATTGTATGATTGGGATTGTATGATTGTGATTGTATGATTGTGATTGTATGATTGTGATTGGATGATTGTGATTGTATGATTGTGATTGTATGATTGTGACTGTATGATTGTGTTGTATGATTGCGATCGTATGATTGCGATTGTATGATTGCGATTGTATGATTGCGATTGTATGATTGCGATTGTATGATTGGGATTGTATGATTATGATTGTATGATTGTGATTGTACGATTGTAATTGTACGATTGTGATTGTACGATTGTGATTGTACGATTGTGATTGTACGACTGTGATTGTATGATTGTGATTGTATGATTGTGATTCTATGATGGTGATTGTATGATTGTGATTGAATGATTGTGATTGTATGGTTGTGATTGTACGATTCAGTATGTACGATTATGATTGTCGGATTGTGATTGTATGATTGCGATTGTATGGTTGTGATTGTACGATTATGATTGTCGGATTGTGATTGTATGATTGTGATTGTATGATTGTGATTGTATGATTGTGATTGTATGATTGTGATTGTATGATTGTGATTGTATGATTGTGATTGTATGATTGTGATTGTATGATTGTGATTGTATGATTGTGATTGTATGATTGTGATTGTATGATTGAGATTGTATGATTGTGATGGTATGATTGTGATTGTATGATTGTGATTGTATGACTGTGATTGTATGATTGTGATTGAATGATTGTGATTGTATGATTGTCATTGTATAATTGTGATTGTATGATTTGAATTGTATGATTGTGATTCTATGATTGTGATTCTATGATTGTGATTCTATGATTGTGATTGTACGATTGCGATTGAATGATTGTGATTGTATGATTGTGATTGTATGATTGTGATTGTATGATTGCGATTGTATGATTGTGATTGCATGATTGTGATTGTATGTTTGTGATTGTATGATTGTGATTGTCTGATTGTGATTGTATAATTGTGATTGAGTGATTGTGATTGTGTGATTGTGATTGTATGGTTGTGACTGTATAATTGTTATTGTATGATTGTGATTGTATGATTGTGATTGTATGATTGTGATTGTATGATTGTGATTGTATGATTGTGATTGTATGATTGTGATTGTATGATTGTGATTGTATGATTGTGATTGTATGATTGTGATTGTATGATTGTGATTGTATGATTGTGATTGTATGATTGTGATTGTGTGATTGTGATTGTATGATTGTGATTGTATGATTGTGACTGTATGATTGTGATTGTATGATTGTGATTGTACGATTGCGATTGAATGATTGTGATTGTATGGTTGTGATTGTACGATTCTGTATGTACGATTATGATTGTCGGATTGTGATTGTATGATTGTGATTGTGTGATTGTGAAGGTATGATTGTGATTGTATGATTGTGATTGTATGATTGTGATTGTATGCTTGTGATTGTATGATTGTGATTGCATGATTATGATTGTATCATTGTGATTGTATGATTGTGATTGTATGATTTTGATTGTACGATTGCGGTTGAATGACTGTGATTGTATGATTGTGATTGTACGATTCTGTATGTACGATTATGATTGTCGGATTGTGATTGTATGATTGTGATTGTATGGTTGTGATTGTACGATTATGATTGTCGGATTGTGATTGTATGATTATGATTGTATGATTGTGATTGTGTGATTGTGATTGTGTGATTGTGATTGTGTGATTGTGATTGTGTGAATGTGATTGTCTGATTGCGATTGTATGATTGCGATTGTGTGAATGGGATTGTACGATTCTGTATGTACGATTATGATTGTCGGATTGTGATTGTATGATTGTGATTGTATGATTGTGATTGTATGATTGTGATTGAGTGATTGTGATTGTGTGATTGTGATTGTATGGTTGTGACTGTATGATTGTGATTGTATGATTGTGATTGTATGATTGTGATTTTGTGATTGTGATTGTATGATTGTGATTGTATGAATGTGATTGTATAATTGTGATTGTATGATTGTGATTGTATGATCGTGATTGTATGAATGTGATTGTATAATTGCTATTGAATGATTGTGATTGTATGATTGTGATTGTATGATTGTGATTGTGTGATTGTGATTGTATGATTGTGATTGTATGAATGTGATTGTATAATTGTTACTGTATGATTGTGATTGTATGATTGTGATTTTGTGATTGTGATTGTATGATTGTGATTGTATGATTGTGATTGTATGATTGTGATTGTATGATTGTGATTGTATGATTGTGATTGTATGATTGTGATTGTATGATTGTGATTGTACGATTGCGATTGAATGATTGTGATTGTATGGTTGTCATTGTACGATTCTGTATGTACGATTATGATTGTCGGATTGTGATTGTATGATTGTGATTATATGATTGTGATTGTATGATTGTGATTGTATGAATGTGATTGTATAATTGCTATTGTATGATTGTGATTGTATGATTGTGATTGTATGATTGTGATTGTATGATTGTGATTGTATGCTTGTGATTGTATGATTGTGATGGTATGATTGTGATTGTATGATTGTGATTGTATGACTGTGATTGTATGATTGTGATTGAATAATTGTGATTGTATGATTGTGATTGAATAATTGTGATTGTATGACTGTCATTGTATGATTGTGATTCTATGATTGTGATTGTATGATTGTGATTATATGATTGTGATTGTATGATTGTGATTGCATGAATGTGATTGTATAATTGCTATTGTATGATTGTGATTGTATGATTGTGATTGTACGATTGCGATTGAATGATTGTGATTGTATGATTGTGATTGTATGATTGTGATTGTATGATTGTGATTGTACGATTGTGATTGTATGATTGTGATTGTACGATTGTGATTGTACGATTGTGATTGTACGACTGTGATTCTATGATTGTAATTGTATGAATGTGATTGTATAATTGTGATTGTATAATTGTGATTGTATGAATGTGATTGTATAATTGTGATTGTATGATTTGAATTGCATGATTGTGATTGTATGATTGTGATTGTATGATTGTGATTGTATGATTGTGACTGTATGATTGTGTTGTATGATTGCGATCGTATGATTGCGATTGTATGATTGCGATTGTATGATTGCGATTGTATGATTGCGATTGTATGATTGGGATTGTATGATTATGATTGTATGATTGTGATTGTACGATTGTAATTGTACGATTGTGATTGTACGATTGTGATTGTACGATTGTGATTGTACGACTGTGATTGTATGATTGTGATTGTATGATTGTGATTCTATGATGGTGATTGTATGATTGTGATTGAATGATTGTGATTCTATGGTTGTGATTGTACGATTCAGTATGTACGATTATGATTGTCGGATTGTGATTGTATGATTGCGATTGTATGGTTGTGATTGTACGATTATGATTGTCGGATTGTGATTGTATGATTGTGATTGTATGATTGTGATTGTATGATTGTGATTGTATGATTGTGATTGTATGATTGTGATTGTATGATTGTGATTGTATGATTGTGATTGTATGATTGTGATTGTATGATTGTGATTCTATGATGGTGATTGTATGATTGTGATTGTATGATAGTGATTGTATGATTGTGATTGTGTGATTGTGATTGTGTGATTGTGATTGTATGATTGTGATTGTATGATTGTGATTGCATGATTGTGATTGTATGTTTGTGATTGTATGATTGTGATTGTCTGATTGTGATTGTATAATTGTGATTGAGTGATTGTGATTGTGTGATTGTGATTGTATGGTTGTGACTGTATAATTGTTATTGTATGATTGTGATTGTATGATTGTGATTGTATGATTGTGATTGTATGATTGTGATTGTATGATTGTGATTGTATGATTGTGATTGTATGATTGTGATTGTATGATTGTGATGGTATGATTGTGATTGTATGATTGTGATTGTATGACTGTGATTGTATAATTGCTATTGTATGATTGTGATTGTATGATTGTGATTGTACGATTGCGATTGAATGATTGTGATTGTATGATTGTGATTGTATGATTGTGATTGTATGATTGTGATTGTGTGATTGTGATTGTATGATTGTGATTGTACGATTGTGATTGTACGATTGTGATTGTACGACTGTGATTCTATGATTGTAATTGTATGAATGTGATTGTATAATTGTGATTGTATAATTGTGATTGTATAATTGTGATTGTATAATTGTGATTGTATAATTGTGATTGTATGAATGTGATTGTATAATTGTGATTGTATGATTTGAATTGCATGATTGTGATTGTATGATTGTGATTGTATGATTGTGATTGTATGATTGTGACTGTATGATTGTGTTGTATGATTGCGATCGTATGATTGCGATTGTATGATTGCGATTGTATGATTGCGATTGTATGATTGGGATTGTATGACTATGATTGTATGATTGTGATTGTACGATTGTGATTGTACGATTGTGATTGTACGATTGTGATTGTACGACTGTGATTGTATGATTGTGATTGTATGATTGTGATTGTATGATTGTGATTGTATGATTGTGATTGTATGATTGGGATTGTATGATTGTGATTGTATGATTGTGATTGTATGATTATGATTGTATCATTGTGATTGTATCATTGTGATTGTGCGATTGTGGATGTATCATTGTGATTGTATGATTATGATTGTATCATTGTGATTGTATGGTTGCGATTGGAGGATTGTGATTCTATGATTGTGATTGTATGATTGTGATTCTATGATTGTGATTGTATGATTGTGATTCTATGATTGTGATTGTATGATTGTGATTGTGTGATTGTGATTGTGTGATTGTGACTGTATGATTGTGTTGTATGATTGCGATCGTATGATTGCGATTGTGTGATTGTGATTGTATGATAGTCATTGTATGATTGTGATCGTATGATTATGATTGTATGATTGCAATTGTATGGTTGCGATTGTATGATTGGGATTGTATGATTGTGATTGTATGATTGTGATTGTATGATTGTGATTGGATGATTGTGATTGTATGATTGTGATTGTATGATTGTGACTGTATGATTGTGTTGTATGATTGCGATCGTATGATTGCGATTGTATGATTGCGATTGTATGATTGCGATTGTATGATTGCGATTGTATGATTGGGATTGTATGATTATGATTGTATGATTGTGATTGTACGATTGTAATTGTACGATTGTGATTGTACGATTGTGATTGTACGATTGTGATTGTACGACTGTGATTGTATGATTGTGATTGTATGATTGTGATTCTATGATGGTGATTGTATGATTGTGATTGAATGATTGTGATTGTATGGTTGTGATTGTACGATTCAGTATGTACGATTATGATTGTCGGATTGTGATTGTATGATTGCGATTGTATGGTTGTGATTGTACGATTATGATTGTCGGATTGTGATTGTATGATTGTGATTGTATGATTGTGATTGTATGATTGTGATTGTATGATTGTGATTGTATGATTGTGATTGTATGATTGTGATTGTATGATTGTGATTGTATGATTGTGATTGTATGATTGTGATTGTATGATTGTGATTGTATGATTGTGATTGTATGATTGAGATTGTATGATTGTGATGGTATGATTGTGATTGTATGATTGTGATTGTATGACTGTGATTGTATGATTGTGATTGAATGATTGTGATTGTATGATTGTCATTGTATAATTGTGATTGTATGATTTGAATTGTATGATTGTGATTCTATGATTGTGATTCTATGATTGTGATTCTATGATTGTGATTGTACGATTGCGATTGAATGATTGTGATTGTATGATTGTGATTGTATGATTGTGATTGTATGATTGCGATTGTATGATTGTGATTGCATGATTGTGATTGTATGTTTGTGATTGTATGATTGTGATTGTCTGATTGTGATTGTATAATTGTGATTGAGTGATTGTGATTGTGTGATTGTGATTGTATGGTTGTGACTGTATAATTGTTATTGTATGATTGTGATTGTATGATTGTGATTGTATGATTGTGATTGTATGATTGTGATTGTATGATTGTGATTGTATGATTGTGATTGTATGATTGTGATTGTATGATTGTGATTGTATGATTGTGATTGTATGATTGTGATTGTATGATTGTGATTGTGTGATTGTGATTGTATGATTGTGATTGTATGATTGTGACTGTATGATTGTGATTGTATGATTGTGATTGTACGATTGCGATTGAATGATTGTGATTGTATGGTTGTGATTGTACGATTCTGTATGTACGATTATGATTGTCGGATTGTGATTGTATGATTGTGATTGTGTGATTGTGAAGGTATGATTGTGATTGTATGATTGTGATTGTATGATTGTGATTGTATGCTTGTGATTGTATGATTGTGATTGCATGATTATGATTGTATCATTGTGATTGTATGATTGTGATTGTATGATTTTGATTGTACGATTGCGGTTGAATGACTGTGATTGTATGATTGTGATTGTACGATTCTGTATGTACGATTATGATTGTCGGATTGTGATTGTATGATTGTGATTGTATGGTTGTGATTGTACGATTATGATTGTCGGATTGTGATTGTATGATTATGATTGTATGATTGTGATTGTGTGATTGTGATTGTGTGATTGTGATTGTGTGATTGTGATTGTGTGAATGTGATTGTCTGATTGCGATTGTATGATTGCGATTGTGTGAATGGGATTGTACGATTCTGTATGTACGATTATGATTGTCGGATTGTGATTGTATGATTGTGATTGTATGATTGTGATTGTATGATTGTGATTGAGTGATTGTGATTGTGTGATTGTGATTGTATGGTTGTGACTGTATGATTGTGATTGTATGATTGTGATTGTATGATTGTGATTTTGTGATTGTGATTGTATGATTGTGATTGTATGAATGTGATTGTATAATTGTGATTGTATGATTGTGATTGTATGATCGTGATTGTATGAATGTGATTGTATAATTGCTATTGAATGATTGTGATTGTATGATTGTGATTGTATGATTGTGATTGTGTGATTGTGATTGTATGATTGTGATTGTATGAATGTGATTGTATAATTGTTACTGTATGATTGTGATTGTATGATTGTGATTTTGTGATTGTGATTGTATGATTGTGATTGTATGATTGTGATTGTATGATTGTGATTGTATGATTGTGATTGTATGATTGTGATTGTATGATTGTGATTGTATGATTGTGATTGTACGATTGCGATTGAATGATTGTGATTGTATGGTTGTCATTGTACGATTCTGTATGTACGATTATGATTGTCGGATTGTGATTGTATGATTGTGATTATATGATTGTGATTGTATGATTGTGATTGTATGAATGTGATTGTATAATTGCTATTGTATGATTGTGATTGTATGATTGTGATTGTATGATTGTGATTGTATGATTGTGATTGTATGCTTGTGATTGTATGATTGTGATGGTATGATTGTGATTGTATGATTGTGATTGTATGACTGTGATTGTATGATTGTGATTGAATAATTGTGATTGTATGATTGTGATTGAATAATTGTGATTGTATGACTGTCATTGTATGATTGTGATTCTATGATTGTGATTGTATGATTGTGATTATATGATTGTGATTGTATGATTGTGATTGCATGAATGTGATTGTATAATTGCTATTGTATGATTGTGATTGTATGATTGTGATTGTACGATTGCGATTGAATGATTGTGATTGTATGATTGTGATTGTATGATTGTGATTGTATGATTGTGATTGTACGATTGTGATTGTATGATTGTGATTGTACGATTGTGATTGTACGATTGTGATTGTACGACTGTGATTCTATGATTGTAATTGTATGAATGTGATTGTATAATTGTGATTGTATAATTGTGATTGTATGAATGTGATTGTATAATTGTGATTGTATGATTTGAATTGCATGATTGTGATTGTATGATTGTGATTGTATGATTGTGATTGTATGATTGTGACTGTATGATTGTGTTGTATGATTGCGATCGTATGATTGCGATTGTATGATTGCGATTGTATGATTGCGATTGTATGATTGGGATTGTATGACTATGATTGTATGATTGTGATTGTACGATTGTGATTGTACGATTGTGATTGTACGATTGTGATTGTACGACTGTGATTGTATGATTGTGATTGTATGATTGTGATTGTATGATTGTGATTTTATGATTGTGATTGTATGATTGGGATTGTATGATTGTGATTGTATGATTGTGATTGTATGATTATGATTGTATCATTGTGATTGTATCATTGTGATTGTGCGATTGTGGATGTATCATTGTGATTGTATGATTATGATTGTATCATTGTGATTGTATGGTTGCGATTGGAGGATTGTGATTCTATGATTGTGATTGTATGATTGTGATTCTATGATTGTGATTGTATGATTGTGATTCTATGATTGTGATTGTATGATTGTGATTGTGTGATTGTGATTGTGTGATTGTGACTGTATGATTGTGTTGTATGATTGCGATCGTATGATTGCGATTGTGTGATTGTGATTGTATGATAGTCATTGTATGATTGTGATCGTATGATTATGATTGTATGATTGCAATTGTATGGTTGCGATTGTATGATTGGGATTGTATGATTGTGATTGTATGATTGTGATTGTATGATTGTGATTGGATGATTGTGATTGTATGATTGTGATTGTATGATTGTGACTGTATGATTGTGTTGTATGATTGCGATCGTATGATTGCGATTGTATGATTGCGATTGTATGATTGCGATTGTATGATTGCGATTGTATGATTGGGATTGTATGATTATGATTGTATGATTGTGATTGTACGATTGTAATTGTACGATTGTGATTGTACGATTGTGATTGTACGATTGTGATTGTACGACTGTGATTGTATGATTGTGATTGTATGATTGTGATTCTATGATGGTGATTGTATGATTGTGATTGAATGATTGTGATTGTATGGTTGTGATTGTACGATTCAGTATGTACGATTATGATTGTCGGATTGTGATTGTATGATTGCGATTGTATGGTTGTGATTGTACGATTATGATTGTCGGATTGTGATTGTATGATTGTGATTGTATGATTGTGATTGTATGATTGTGATTGTATGATTGTGATTGTATGATTGTGATTGTATGATTGTGATTGTATGATTGTGATTGTATGATTGTGATTGTATGATTGTGATTGTATGATTGTGATTGTATGATTGAGATTGTATGATTGTGATGGTATGATTGTGATTGTATGATTGTGATTGTATGACTGTGATTGTATGATTGTGATTGAATGATTGTGATTGTATGATTGTCATTGTATAATTGTGATTGTATGATTTGAATTGTATGATTGTGATTCTATGATTGTGATTCTATGATTGTGATTCTATGATTGTGATTGTACGATTGCGATTGAATGATTGTGATTGTATGATTGTGATTGTATGATTGTGATTGTATGATTGTGATTGTATGATAGCGCATGTATGATTGCGATTGTATGATTGTGATTGTATGATTGTGATTCTATGATGGTGATTGTATGATTGTGATTGTATGATAGTGATTGTATGATTGTGATTGTGTGATTGTGATTGTGTGATTGTGATTGTATGATTGTGATTGTATGATTGTGATTGCATGATTGTGATTGTATGTTTGTGATTGTATGATTGTGATTGTCTGATTGTGATTGTATAATTGTGATTGAGTGATTGTGATTGTGTGATTGTGATTGTATGGTTGTGACTGTATAATTGTTATTGTATGATTGTGATTGTATGATTGTGATTGTATGATTGTGATTGTATGATTGTGATTGTATGATTGTGATTGTATGATTGTGATTGTATGATTGTGATTGTATGATTGTGATTGTATGATTGTGATTGTATGATTGTGATTGTATGATTGTGATTGTATGATTGTGATTGTATGATTGTGATTGTGTGATTGTGATTGTATGATTGTGATTGTATGATTGTGACTGTATGATTGTGATTGTATGATTGTGATTGTACGATTGCGATTGAATGATTGTGATTGTATGGTTGTGATTGTACGATTCTGTATGTACGATTATGATTGTCGGATTGTGATTGTATGATTGTGATTGTGTGATTGTGAAGGTATGATTGTGATTGTATGATTGTGATTGTATGATTGTGATTGTATGCTTGTGATTGTATGATTGTGATTGCATGATTATGATTGTATCATTGTGATTGTATCATTGTGATTGTGCGATTGCGGATGTATCATTGTGATTATAACATTGTGATTGTATGATTATGATTGTATCATTGTGATTGTATGGTTGCGATTGTAGGATTGTGATTCTATGATTATGATTGTATGGTTGTGATTGTACGATTCTGTATGTACGATTATAATTGTCGGATTGTGATTGTATGATTGTGATTGTATCATTGTTATTGTACGATTGTGGTTGTATGATTGTGATTGTATGATTGTGATTGTATGATTGTGATTTTATGATTGTGATTGTATGATTGTGATTGTATGATTTTGATTGTACGATTGCGGTTGAATGATTGTGATTGTATGATTGTGATTGTACGATTCTGTATGTACGATTATGATTGTCGGATTGTGATTGTATGATTGTGATTGTATGGTTGTGATTGTACGATTATGATTGTCGGATTGTGATTGTATGATTATGATTGTATGATTGTGATTGTGTGATTGTGATTGTGTGATTGTGATTGTGTGATTGTGATTGTGTGAATGTGATTGTCTGATTGCGATTGTATGATTGCGATTGTGTGAATGGGATTGTACGATTCTGTATGTACGATTATGATTGTCGGATTGTGATTGTATGATTGTGATTGTATGATTGTGATTGTATGATTGTGATTGAGTGATTGTGATTGTGTGATTGTGATTGTATGGTTGTGACTGTATGATTGTGATTGTATGATTGTGATTGTATGATTGTGATTTTGTGATTGTGATTGTATGATTGTGATTGTATGAATGTGATTGTATAATTGTGATTGTATGATTGTGATTGTATGATCGTGATTGTATGAATGTGATTGTATAATTGCTATTGAATGATTGTGATTGTATGATTGTGATTGTATGATTGTGATTGTGTGATTGTGATTGTATGATTGTGATTGTATGAATGTGATTGTATAATTGTTACTGTATGATTGTGATTGTATGATTGTGATTTTGTGATTGTGATTGTATGATTGTGATTGTATGATTGTGATTGTATGATTGTGATTGTATGATTGTGATTGTATGATTGTGATTGTATGATTGTGATTGTATGATTGTGATTGTACGATTGCGATTGAATGATTGTGATTGTATGGTTGTCATTGTACGATTCTGTATGTACGATTATGATTGTCGGATTGTGATTGTATGATTGTGATTATATGATTGTGATTGTATGATTGTGATTGTATGAATGTGATTGTATAATTGCTATTGTATGATTGTGATTGTATGATTGTGATTGTATGATTGTGATTGTATGATTGTGATTGTATGCTTGTGATTGTATGATTGTGATGGTATGATTGTGATTGTATGATTGTGATTGTATGACTGTGATTGTATGATTGTGATTGAATAATTGTGATTGTATGATTGTGATTGAATAATTGTGATTGTATGACTGTCATTGTATGATTGTGATTCTATGATTGTGATTGTATGATTGTGATTATATGATTGTGATTGTATGATTGTGATTGCATGAATGTGATTGTATAATTGCTATTGTATGATTGTGATTGTATGATTGTGATTGTACGATTGCGATTGAATGATTGTGATTGTATGATTGTGATTGTATGATTGTGATTGTATGATTGTGATTGTACGATTGTGATTGTATGATTGTGATTGTACGATTGTGATTGTACGATTGTGATTGTACGACTGTGATTCTATGATTGTAATTGTATGAATGTGATTGTATAATTGTGATTGTATAATTGTGATTGTATGAATGTGATTGTATAATTGTGATTGTATGATTTGAATTGCATGATTGTGATTGTATGATTGTGATTGTATGATTGTGATTGTATGATTGTGACTGTATGATTGTGTTGTATGATTGCGATCGTATGATTGCGATTGTATGATTGCGATTGTATGATTGCGATTGTATGATTGGGATTGTATGACTATGATTGTATGATTGTGATTGTACGATTGTGATTGTACGATTGTGATTGTACGACTGTGATTGTACGATTGTGTTTGTATGATTGTGATTGTATGATTGTGATTGTATGATTGGGATTGTATGATTGTGATTGTATGATTGTGATTGTATGATTATGATTGTATCATTGTGATTGTATCATTGTGATTGTGCGATTGTGGATGTATCATTGTGATTATAACATTGTGATTGTATGATTATGATTGTATCATTGTGATTGTATGGTTGCGATTGGAGGATTGTGATTCTATGATTGTGATTGTATGATTGTGATTCTATGATTGTGATTGTATGATTGTGATTGTATGATTGTGATTGTATGATTGTGATTGTATGATTGTGATTGTATGATTGTGATTGTATGATTGTGATTGTATGATAGCGCATGTATGATTGCGATTGTATGATTGTGATTGTATGATTGTGATTCTATGATGGGGATTGCATGATTGTGATTGTATGATTGTGATTGTGTGATTGTGATTGTGTGATTGTGATTGTGTGATTGTGATTGTCTGATTGCGATTGTATGATTGCGATTGTGTGAATGGGATTGTACGATTCTGTATGTACGATTATGATTGTCGGATTGTGATTGTATGATTGTGATTGTATGATTGTGATTGTATGATTGTGATTGTATGATTGTGATTGAGTGATTGTGATTGTGTGATTGTGATTGTATGGTTGTGACTGTATGATTGTGATTGTATGATTGTGATTGTATGAATGTGATTGTATAATTGTGATTGTATGATTGTGATTGTATGATTGTGATTGTATGAATGTGATTGTATAATTGCTATTGTATGATTGTGATTGTATGATTGTGATTGTATGATTGTGATTGTATGCTTGTGTTTGTATGATTGTGATTGTATGATTGTGATTGTACGATTCTGTATGTACGATTATGATTGTCGGATTGTGATTGTATGATTGTGATTGTATGATTGTGATTCTATGATTGTGATTGTATGATTGTGATTGTACGATTGCGATTGAATGATTGTGATTGTATGATTGTGATTGTATGATTGTGATTGTATGATTGTGATGGTATGATTGTGATTGTATGATTGTGATTGTATGACTGTGATTGTATAATTGCTATTGTATGATTGTGATTGTATGATTGTGATTGTACGATTGCGATTGAATGATTGTGATTGTATGATTGTGATTGTATGATTGTGATTGTATGATTGTGATTGTGTGATTGTGATTGTATGATTGTGATTGTACGATTGTGATTGTACGATTGTGATTGTACGACTGTGATTCTATGATTGTAATTGTATGAATGTGATTGTATAATTGTGATTGTATAATTGTGATTGTATAATTGTGATTGTATAATTGTGATTGTATAATTGTGATTGTATGAATGTGATTGTATAATTGTGATTGTATGATTTGAATTGCATGATTGTGATTGTATGATTGTGATTGTATGATTGTGATTGTATGATTGTGACTGTATGATTGTGTTGTATGATTGCGATCGTATGATTGCGATTGTATGATTGCGATTGTATGATTGCGATTGTATGATTGGGATTGTATGACTATGATTGTATGATTGTGATTGTACGATTGTGATTGTACGATTGTGATTGTACGATTGTGATTGTACGACTGTGATTGTATGATTGTGATTGTATGATTGTGATTGTATGATTGTGATTGTATGATTGGGATTGTATGATTGTGATTGTATGATTGTGATTGTATGATTATGATTGTATCATTGTGATTGTATCATTGTGATTGTGCGATTGTGGATGTATCATTGTGATTGTATGATTATGATTGTATCATTGTGATTGTATGGTTGCGATTGGAGGATTGTGATTCTATGATTGTGATTGTATGATTGTGATTCTATGATTGTGATTGTATGATTGTGATTCTATGATTGTGATTGTATGATTGTGATTGTGTGATTGTGATTGTGTGATTGTGACTGTATGATTGTGTTGTATGATTGCGATCGTATGATTGCGATTGTGTGATTGTGATTGTATGATAGTCATTGTATGATTGTGATCGTATGATTATGATTGTATGATTGCAATTGTATGGTTGCGATTGTATGATTGGGATTGTATGATTGTGATTGTATGATTGTGATTGTATGATTGTGATTGGATGATTGTGATTGTATGATTGTGATTGTATGATTGTGACTGTATGATTGTGTTGTATGATTGCGATCGTATGATTGCGATTGTATGATTGCGATTGTATGATTGCGATTGTATGATTGCGATTGTATGATTGGGATTGTATGATTATGATTGTATGATTGTGATTGTACGATTGTAATTGTACGATTGTGATTGTACGATTGTGATTGTACGATTGTGATTGTACGACTGTGATTGTATGATTGTGATTGTATGATTGTGATTCTATGATGGTGATTGTATGATTGCGATTGAATGATTGTGATTGTATGGTTGTGATTGTACGATTCAGTATGTACGATTATGATTGTCGGATTGTGATTGTATGATTGCGATTGTATGGTTGTGATTGTACGATTATGATTGTCGGATTGTGATTGTATGATTGTGATTGTATGATTGTGATTGTATGATTGTGATTGTATGATTGTGATTGTATGATTGTGATTGTATGATTGTGATTGTATGATTGTGATTGTATGATTGTGATTGTATGATTGTGATTGTATGATTGAGATTGTATGATTGTGATGGTATGATTGTGATTGTATGATTGTGATTGTATGACTGTGATTGTATGATTGTGATTGAATGATTGTGATTGTATGATTGTCATTGTATAATTGTGATTGTATGATTTGAATTGTATGATTGTGATTCTATGATTGTGATTCTATGATTGTGATTCTATGATTGTGATTGTACGATTGCGATTGAATGATTGTGATTGTATGATTGTGATTGTATGATTGTGATTGTATGATTGTGATTGTATGATAGCGCATGTATGATTGCGATTGTATGATTGTGATTGTATGATTGTGATTCTATGATGGTGATTGTATGATTGTGATTGTATGATAGTGATTGTATGATTGTGATTGTGTGATTGTGATTGTGTGATTGTGATTGTATGATTGTGATTGTATGATTGTGATTGCATGATTGTGATTGTATGTTTGTGATTGTATGATTGTGATTGTCTGATTGTGATTGTATAATTGTGATTGAGTGATTGTGATTGTGTGATTGTGATTGTATGGTTGTGACTGTATAAT
Organism: Megachile rotundata; assembly: GCF_050947335.1. Classification (NCBI taxonomy): domain Eukaryota; kingdom Metazoa; phylum Arthropoda; class Insecta; order Hymenoptera; family Megachilidae; genus Megachile; species Megachile rotundata. The sequence goes on along the minus strand of NC_134987.1, from coordinate 760,235 downwards.
TGTTATTGTATGATTGTGATTGTATGATTGTGATTCTATGATTGTGATTGTATGATTGTGATTCTATGATTGTGATTGTATGATTGTGATTGTGTGATTGTGATTGTGTGATTGTGACTGTATGATTGTGTTGTATGATTGCGATCGTATGATTGCTATTGTGTGATTGTGATTGTATGATAGTCATTGTATGATTGTGATCGTATGATTATGATTGTATGATTGCAATTGTATGGTTGCGATTGTATGATTGGGATTGTATGATTGTGATTGTATGATTGTGATTGGATGATTGTGATTGTATGATTGTGATTGTATGATTGTGACTGTATGATTGTGTTGTATGATTGCGATCGTATGATTGCGATTGTATGATTGCGATTGTATGATTGCGATTGTATGATTGCGATTGTATGATTGGGATTGTAGGATTATGATTCTATGATGGTGATCGTATGATTGTGATTGTATGATAGTGATTGTATGATTGTGATTGTATGATTGCGATTGTATGATTGCGATTGTATGATTGGGATTGTATGATTATGATTGTATGATTGTGATTGTACGATTGTGATTGTACGATTGTGATTGTACGATTGTGATTGTACGACTGTGATTGTATGATTGTGATTGTATGATTGTGATTGTATGATTGTGATTGTATGATTGGGATTGTATGATTGTGATTGTATGATTGTGATTGTATGATTATGATTGTATCATTGTGATGGTATCATTGTGATTGTGCGATTGTGGATGTATCATTGTGATGATAACATTGTGATTGTATGATTATGATTGTATCATTGTGATTGTATGGTTGCGATTGGAGGATTGTGATTCTATGATTGTGATTGTATGATTGTGATTCTATGATTGTGATTGTATGATTGTGATTGTATGATTGTGATTGTATGATTGTGATTGTATGATTGTGATTGTATGATAGTCATTGTATGATTGTGATTGTATGATTATGATTGTATGATTGCAATTGTATGGTTGCGATTGTATGGTTGCGATTGTATGGTTGTGATTGTATGATTGTGATTGTATGATTGTGATTGGATGATTGTGATTGTGTGATTGTGATTGTATGATTGTGACTGTATGATTGTGTTGTATGATTGCGATCGTATGATTGCGATTGTATGATTGCGATTGTATGATTGCGATTGTATGATTGCGATTGTATGATTGCGATTGTATGATTGGGATTGTATGATTATGATTGTATGATTGTGATTGTACGATTGCGATTGAATGATTGTGATTGTAGGGTTGTGATTGTACGACTCTGTATGTACGATTATGATTGTCGGATTGTGATTGTATGATTGTGATTGTATGGTTGTGATTGTACGATTATGATTGTCGGATTGTGATTGTATTATTGTGTTTGTATGATTGTGAATGTATGATTGTGATTCTATGATTGTGATTGTATGATTGTGATTGTATGATTGTGATTGTGTGATTGTGACTGTATGATTGTGTTGTATGATTGCGATCGTATGATTGCGATTGTGTGATTGTGATTGTATGATAGTGATTGTATGATTGTGATCGTATGATTATGATTGTATGATTGCAATTGTATGATTGCGATTCTATGATTGCGATTGAATGATTGTGATTGAATGATTGTGATTGTATGATTGTGATTGTATGATTGTGATTGTGTGATTGTGATGGTATGATTGTGATTGCATGATTGTGATTGTATGATTGTGATTGGATGATTGTGATTGTGTGATTGTGATTGTATGATTGTGACTGTATGATTGTGTTGTATGATTGCGATCGTATGATTGCGATTGTATGATTGCGATTGTATGATTGCGATTGTATGATTGCGATTGTATGATTGCGATTGTATGATTGGGATTGTATGATTATGATTGTATGATTGTGATTGTACGATTGCGATTGAATGATTGTGATTGTAGGGTTGTGATTGTACGACTCTGTATGTACGATTATGATTGTCGGATTGTGATTGTATGATTGTGATTGTATGGTTGTGATTGTACGATTATGATTGTCGGATTGTGATTGTATTATTGTGTTTGTATGATTGTGAATGTATGATTGTGATTCTATGATTGTGATTGTATGATTGTGATTGTATGATTGTGATTGTGTGATTGTGACTGTATGATTGTGTTGTATGATTGCGATCGTATGATTGCGACTGTGTGATTGTGATTGTATGATAGTGATTGTATGATTGTGATCGTATGATTATGATTGTATGATTGCAATTGTATGATTGCGATTCTATGATTGCGATTGAATGATTGTGATTGAATGATTGTGATTGTATGATTGTGATTGTATGATTGTGATTGTGTGATTGTGATGGTATGATTGTGATTGCATGATTGTGATTGTATGATTGTGATTGTATGATTGTGATTGTACGATTGCGATTGAATGATTGTGATTGTATGGTTGTGATTGTCTGGTTGTGATGGTACGATTACGATTGTCGGTATGTGATTGTATGATTGTGATTGCATGATTATGATTGTATCATTGTGATTGTATCATTGTGATTGTGCGATTGTGGATGTATCATTGTGATTATAACATTGTGATTGTATGATTATGATTGTATCATTGTGATTGTATGGTTGCGATTGTAGGATTGTGATTCTATGATTGTGATTGTATGGTTGTGATTGTACGATTCTGTATGTACGATTATGATTGTCGGATTGTGATTGTATGATTGTGATTGTATCATTGTTATTGTACGATTGTGGTTGTATGATTGTGATTGTATGATTGTGATTGTATGATTGTGATTTTATGATTGTGATTGTATGATTGTGATTGTATGATTTTGATTGTACGATTGCGGTTGAATGATTGTGATTGTATGATTGTGATTGTACGATTCTGTATGTACGATTATGATTGTCGGATTGTGATTTTATGATTGTGATTGTATGGTTGTGATTGTACGATTATGATTGTCGGATTGTGATTGTATGATTATGATTGTATGATTGTGATTGTACGATTGCGATTGAATGATTGTGATTGTATGATTGTGATTGTATGATTGTGATTGTATGATTGTGATTGTATGATTGTGATTGTATGATTGTGATTGTATGATAGCGCATGTATGATTGCGATTGTATGATTGTGATTGTATGATTGTGATTCTATGATGGGGATTGCATGATTGTGATTGTATGATTGTGATTGTGTGATTGTGATTGTGTGATTGTGATTGTGTGATTGTGATTGTCTGATTGCGATTGTATGATTGCGATTGTGTGAATGGGATTGTACGATTCTGTATGTACGATTATGATTGTCGGATTGTGATTGTATGATTGTGATTGTATGATTGTGATTGTATGATTGTGATTGTATGATTGTGATTGTATGATTGTGATTGAGTGATTGTGATTGTGTGATTGTGATTGTATGGTTGTGACTGTATGATTGTGATTGTATGATTGTGATTGTATGATTGTGATTTTGTGATTGTGATTGTATGATTGTGATTGTATGAATGTGATTGTATAATTGTGATTGTATGATTGTGATTGTATGATTGTGATTGTATGAATGTGATTGTATAATTGCTATTGTATGATTGTGATTGTATGATTGTGATTGTATGATTGTGATTGTATGCTTGTGTTTGTATGATTGTGATTGTATGATTGTGATTGTACGATTCTGTATGTACGATTATGATTGTCGGATTGTGATTGTATGATTGTGATTGTATGATTGTGATTGTATGACTGTGATTGTATAATTGCTATTGTATGATTGTGATTGTATGATTGTGATTGTACGATTGCGATTGAATGATTGTGATTGTATGATTGTGACTGTATGATTGTGATTGTATGATTGTGATTGTATGATTGTGATTGTATGATTGTGATTCTATGATTGTGATTGTATGATTGTGATTGTGTGATTGTGATTGTATGATTGTGATTGTACGATTGTGATTGTACGACTGTGCTTCTATGATTGTAATTGTATGAATGTGATTGTATAATTGTGATTGTATAATTGTGATTGTATAATTGTGATTGTATAATTGTGATTGTATAATTGTGATTGTATGAATGTGATTGTATGATTGTGATTGTATGATTGTGACTGTATGATTGTGTTGTATGATTGCGATCGTATGATTGCGATTGTATGATTGCGATTGTATGATTGCGATTGTATGATTGGGATTGTATGACTATGATTGTATGATTGTGATTGTACGATTGTGATTGTACGATTGTGATTGTACGATTGTGATTGTACGACTGTGATTGTATGATTGTGATTGTATGATTGTGATTGTATGATTGTGATTGTATGATTGGGATTGTATGATTGTGATTGTATGATTGTGATTGTATGATTATGATTGTATCATTGTGATTGTATCATTGTGATTGTGCGATTGTGGATGTATCATTGTGATTGTATGATTATGATTGTATCATTGTGATTGTATGATTGTGACTGTATGATTGTGATTGTATGATTGTGATTGTACGATTGCGATTGAATGATTGTGATTGTATGGTTGTGATTGTACGATTCTGTATGTACGATTATGATTGTCGGATTGTGATTGTATGATTGTGATTGTGTGATTGTGAAGGTATGATTGTGATTGTATGATAGTGATTGTATGATTGTGATCGTATGATTATGATTGTATGATTGCAATTGTATGATTGCGATTCTATGATTGCGATTGAATGATTGTGATTGAATGATTGTGATTGTATGATTGTGATTGTATGATTGTGATTGTGTGATTGTGATGGTATGATTGTGATTGCATGATTGTGATTGTATGATTGTGATTGTATGATTGTGATTGTACGATTGCGATTGAATGATTGTGATTGTATGGTTGTGATTGTCTGGTTGTGATGGTACGATTACGATTGTCGGTATGTGATTGTATGATTGTGATTGCATGATTATGATTGTATCATTGTGATTGTATCATTGTGATTGTGCGATTGTGGATGTATCATTGTGATTATAACATTGTGATTGTATGATTATGATTGTATCATTGTGATTGTATGGTTGCGATTGTAGGATTGTGATTCTATGATTGTGATTGTATGGTTGTGATTGTACGATTCTGTATGTACGATTATGATTGTCGGATTGTGATTGTATGATTGTGATTGTATCATTGTTATTGTACGATTGTGGTTGTATGATTGTGATTGTATGATTGTGATTGTATGATTGTGATTTTATGATTGTGATTGTATGATTGTGATTGTATGATTTTGATTGTACGATTGCGGTTGAATGATTGTGATTGTATGATTGTGATTGTACGATTCTGTATGTACGATTATGATTGTCGGATTGTGATTTTATGATTGTGATTGTATGGTTGTGATTGTACGATTATGATTGTCGGATTGTGATTGTATGATTATGATTGTATGATTGTGATTGTACGATTGCGATTGAATGATTGTGATTGTATGATTGTGATTGTATGATTGTGATTGTATGATTGTGATTGTATGATTGTGATTGTATGATTGTGATTGTATGATAGCGCATGTATGATTGCGATTGTATGATTGTGATTGTATGATTGTGATTCTATGATGGGGATTGCATGATTGTGATTGTATGATTGTGATTGTGTGATTGTGATTGTGTGATTGTGATTGTGTGATTGTGATTGTCTGATTGCGATTGTATGATTGCGATTGTGTGAATGGGATTGTACGATTCTGTATGTACGATTATGATTGTCGGATTGTGATTGTATGATTGTGATTGTATGATTGTGATTGTATGATTGTGATTGTATGATTGTGATTGTATGATTGTGATTGAGTGATTGTGATTGTGTGATTGTGATTGTATGGTTGTGACTGTATGATTGTGATTGTATGATTGTGATTGTATGATTGTGATTTTGTGATTGTGATTGTATGATTGTGATTGTATGAATGTGATTGTATAATTGTGATTGTATGATTGTGATTGTATGATTGTGATTGTATGAATGTGATTGTATAATTGCTATTGTATGATTGTGATTGTATGATTGTGATTGTATGATTGTGATTGTATGCTTGTGTTTGTATGATTGTGATTGTATGATTGTGATTGTACGATTCTGTATGTACGATTATGATTGTCGGATTGTGATTGTATGATTGTGATTGTATGATTGTGATTGTATGACTGTGATTGTATAATTGCTATTGTATGATTGTGATTGTATGATTGTGATTGTACGATTGCGATTGAATGATTGTGATTGTATGATTGTGACTGTATGATTGTGATTGTATGATTGTGATTGTATGATTGTGATTGTATGATTGTGATTCTATGATTGTGATTGTATGATTGTGATTGTGTGATTGTGATTGTATGATTGTGATTGTACGATTGTGATTGTACGACTGTGCTTCTATGATTGTAATTGTATGAATGTGATTGTATAATTGTGATTGTATAATTGTGATTGTATAATTGTGATTGTATAATTGTGATTGTATAATTGTGATTGTATGAATGTGATTGTATGATTGTGATTGTATGATTGTGACTGTATGATTGTGTTGTATGATTGCGATCGTATGATTGCGATTGTATGATTGCGATTGTATGATTGCGATTGTATGATTGGGATTGTATGACTATGATTGTATGATTGTGATTGTACGATTGTGATTGTACGATTGTGATTGTACGATTGTGATTGTACGACTGTGATTGTATGATTGTGATTGTATGATTGTGATTGTATGATTGTGATTGTATGATTGGGATTGTATGATTGTGATTGTATGATTGTGATTGTATGATTATGATTGTATCATTGTGATTGTATCATTGTGATTGTGCGATTGTGGATGTATCATTGTGATTGTATGATTATGATTGTATCATTGTGATTGTATGATTGTGACTGTATGATTGTGATTGTATGATTGTGATTGTACGATTGCGATTGAATGATTGTGATTGTATGGTTGTGATTGTACGATTCTGTATGTACGATTATGATTGTCGGATTGTGATTGTATGATTGTGATTGTGTGATTGTGAAGGTATGATTGTGATTGTATGATTGTGATTGTATGATTGTGATTGTATGCTTGTGATTGTATGATTGTGATTGCATGATTATGATTGTATCATTGTGATTGTATCATTGTGATTGTGCTATTGCGGATGTATCATTGTGATTATAACATTGTGATTGTATGATTATGATTGTATCATTGTGATTGTATGGTTGCGATTGTGGGATTGTGATTCTATGATTATGATTGTATGGTTGTGATTGTACGATTCTGTATGTACGATTATAATTGTCGGATTGTGATTGTATGATTGTGATTGTATCATTGTTATTGTACGATTGTGGTTGTATGATTGTGATTGTATGATTGTGATTGTATGATTGTGATTTTATGATTGTGATTGTATGATTGTGATTGTATGATTTTGATTGTACGATTGCGGTTGAATGATTGTGATTGTATGATTGTGATTGTACGATTCTGTATGTACGATTATGATTGTCGGATTGTGATTGTATGATTGTGATTGTATGGTTGTGATTGTACGATTATGATTGTCGGATTGTGATTGTATGATTATGATTGTATGATTGTGATTGTGTGATTGTGATTGTGTGATTGTGATTGTGTGATTGTGATTGTGTGAATGTGATTGTCTGATTGCGATTGTATGATTGCGATTGTGTGAATGGGATTGTACGATTCTGTATGTACGATTATGATTGTCGGATTGTGATTGTATGATTGTGATTGTATGATTGTGATTGTATGATTGTGATTGAGTGATTGTGATTGTGTGATTGTGATTGTATGGTTGTGACTGTATGATTGTGATTGTATGATTGTGATTGTATGATTGTGATTTTGTGATTGTGATTGTATGATTGTGATTGTATGAATGTGATTGTATAATTGTGATTGTATGATTGTGATTGTATGATCGTGATTGTATGAATGTGATTGTATAATTGCTATTGTATGATTGTGATTGTATGATTGTGATTGTATGATTGTGATTGTGTGATTGTGATTGTATGATTGTGATTGTATGAATGTGATTGTATAATTGTTACTGTATGATTGTGATTGTATGATTGTGATTTTGTGATTGTGATTGTATGATTGTGATTGTATGATTGTGATTGTATGATTGTGATTGTATGATTGTGATTGTATGATTGTGATTGTATGATTGTGATTGTATGATTGTGATTGTACGATTGCGATTGAATGATTGTGATTGTATGGTTGTCATTGTACGATTCTGTATGTACGATTATGATTGTCGGATTGTGATTGTATGATTGTGATTATATGATTGTGATTGTATGATTGTGATTGTATGAATGTGATTGTATAATTGCTATTGTATGATTGTGATTGTATGATTGTGATTGTATGATTGTGATTGTATGCTTGTGATTGTATGATTGTGATGGTATGATTGTGATTGTATGATTGTGATTGTATGACTGTGATTGTATGATTGTGATTGAATAATTGTGATTGTATGATTGTGATTGAATAATTGTGATTGTATGACTGTCATTGTATGATTGTGATTCTATGATTGTGATTGTATGATTGTGATTATATGATTGTGATTGTATGATTGTGATTGCATGAATGTGATTGTATAATTGCTATTGTATGATTGTGATTGTATGATTGTGATTGTACGATTGCGATTGAATGATTGTGATTGTATGATTGTGATTGTATGATTGTGATTGTATGATTGTGATTGTATGATTGTGATTGTATGATTGTGATTGTACGATTGTGATTGTATGATTGTGATTGTACGATTGTGATTGTACGATTGTGATTGTACGACTGTGATTCTATGATTGTAATTGTATGAATGTGATTGTATAATTGTGATTGTATAATTGTGATTGTATGAATGTGATTGTATAATTGTGATTGTATGATTTGAATTGCATGATTGTGATTGTATGATTGTGATTGTATGATTGTGATTGTATGATTGTGACTGTATGATTGTGTTGTATGATTGCGATCGTATGATTGCGATTGTATGATTGCGATTGTATGATTGCGATTGTATGATTGGGATTGTATGACTATGATTGTATGATTGTGATTGTACGATTGTGATTGTACGATTGTGATTGTACGACTGTGATTGTACGATTGTGTTTGTATGATTGTGATTGTATGATTGTGATTGTATGATTGGGATTGTATGATTGTGATTGTATGATTGTGATTGTATGATTATGATTGTATCATTGTGATTGTATCATTGTGATTGTGCGATTGTGGATGTATCATTGTGATTATAACATTGTGATTGTATGATTATGATTGTATCATTGTGATTGTATGGTTGCGATTGGAGGATTGTGATTCTATGATTGTGATTGTATGATTGTGATTCTATGATTGTGATTGTATGATTGTGATTCTATGATTGTGATTGTATGATTGTGATTGTGTGATTGTGATTGTGTGATTGTGATTGTATGATTATGATTGTATCATTGTGATGGTATCATTGTGATTGTGCGATTGTGGATGTATCATTGTGATTATAACATTGTGATTGTATGATTATGATTGTATCATTGTGATTGTATGGTTGCGATTGGAGGATTGTGATTCTATGATTGTGATTGTATGATTGTGATTCTATGATTGTGATTGTATGATTGTGATTGTATGATTGTGATTGTATGATTGTGATTGTATGATTGTGATTGTATGATTGTGATTGTATGATTGTGATTGTATGATTGTGATTGTATGATTGTGATTGTACGATTGCGATTGAATGATTGCGATTGTAGGGTTGTGACTGTACGACTCTGTACGTACGATTATGATTGTCGGATTGTGATTGTATGATTGTGATTGTATGGTTGTGATTGTACGATTATGATTGTCGGATTGTGATTGTATGATTGTGTTTGTATGATTGTGATTGTATGATTGTGATTCTATGATTGTGATTGTATGATTGTGATTGTATGATTGTGATTGTACGATTGCGATTGAATGATTGCGATTGTAGGGTTGTGACTGTACGACTCTGTACGTACGATTATGATTGTCGGATTGTGATTGTATGATTGTGATTGTATGGTTGTGATTGTACGATTATGATTGTCGGATTGTGATTGTATGATTGTGTTTGTATGATTGTGATTGTATGATTGTGATTCTATGATTGTGATTGTATGATTGTGATTGTGTGATTGTGATTGTATGATAGTCATTGTATGATTGTGATCGTATGATTATGATTGTATGATTGCAATTGTATGGTTGCGATTGTATGGTTGCGATTGTATGGTTGTGATTGTATGATTGTGATTGTATGATTGTGATTGGATGATTGTGATTGTGTGATTGTGATTGTATGATTGTGACTGTATGATTGTGTTGTATGATTGCGATCGTATGATTGCGATTGTATGATTGCGATTGTATGATTGCGATTGTATGATTGCGATTGTATGATTGCGATTGTATGATTGGGATTGTATGATTATGATTGTATGATTGTGATTGTACGATTGCGATTGAATGATTGTGATTGTAGGGTTGTGATTGTACGACTCTGTATGTACGATTATGATTGTCGGATTGTGATTGTATGATTGTGATTGTATGGTTGTGATTGTACGATTATGATTGTCGGATTGTGATTGTATTATTGTGTTTGTATGATTGTGAATGTATGATTGTGATTCTATGATTGTGATTGTATGATTGTGATTGTATGATTGTGATTGTGTGATTGTGACTGTATGATTGTGTTGTATGATTGCGATCGTATGATTGCGATTGTGTGATTGTGATTGTATGATAGTGATTGTATGATTGTGATCGTATGATTATGATTGTATGATTGCAATTGTATGATTGCGATTCTATGATTGCGATTGAATGATTGTGATTGAATGATTGTGATTGTATGATTGTGATTGTATGATTGTGATTGTGTGATTGTGATGGTATGATTGTGATTGCATGATTGTGATTGTATGATTGTGATTGTATGATTGTGATTGTACGATTGCGATTGAATGATTGTGATTGTATGGTTGTGATTGTCTGGTTGTGATGGTACGATTACGATTGTCGGTATGTGATTGTATGATTGTGATTGCATGATTATGATTGTATCATTGTGATTGTATCATTGTGATTGTGCGATTGTGGATGTATCATTGTGATTATAACATTGTGATTGTATGATTATGATTGTATCATTGTGATTGTATGGTTGCGATTGTAGGATTGTGATTCTATGATTGTGATTGTATGGTTGTGATTGTACGATTCTGTATGTACGATTATGATTGTCGGATTGTGATTGTATGATTGTGATTGTATCATTGTTATTGTACGATTGTGGTTGTATGATTGTGATTGTATGATTGTGATTGTATGATTGTGATTTTATGATTGTGATTGTATGATTGTGATTGTATGATTTTGATTGTACGATTGCGGTTGAATGATTGTGATTGTATGATTGTGATTGTACGATTCTGTATGTACGATTATGATTGTCGGATTGTGATTTTATGATTGTGATTGTATGGTTGTGATTGTACGATTATGATTGTCGGATTGTGATTGTATGATTATGATTGTATGATTGTGATTGTACGATTGCGATTGAATGATTGTGATTGTATGATTGTGATTGTATGATTGTGATTGTATGATTGTGATTGTATGATTGTGATTGTATGATAGCGCATGTATGATTGCGATTGTATGATTGTGATTGTATGATTGTGATTCTATGATGGGGATTGCATGATTGTGATTGTATGATTGTGATTGTGTGATTGTGATTGTGTGATTGTGATTGTGTGATTGTGATTGTCTGATTGCGATTGTATGATTGCGATTGTGTGAATGGGATTGTACGATTCTGTATGTACGATTATGATTGTCGGATTGTGATTGTATGATTGTGATTGTATGATTGTGATTGTATGATTGTGATTGTATGATTGTGATTGTATGATTGTGATTGAGTGATTGTGATTGTGTGATTGTGATTGTATGGTTGTGACTGTATGATTGTGATTGTATGATTGTGATTGTATGATTGTGATTTTGTGATTGTGATTGTATGATTGTGATTGTATGAATGTGATTGTATAATTGTGATTGTATGATTGTGATTGTATGATTGTGATTGTATGAATGTGATTGTATAATTGCTATTGTATGATTGTGATTGTATGATTGTGATTGTATGATTGTGATTGTATGCTTGTGTTTGTATGATTGTGATTGTATGATTGTGATTGTACGATTCTGTATGTACGATTATGATTGTCGGATTGTGATTGTATGATTGTGATTGTATGATTGTGATTCTATGATTGTGATTGTATGATTGTGATTGTACGATTGCGATTGAATGATTGTGATTGTATGATTGTGATTGTATAATTGTGACTGTATGATTGTGATTGTATGATTGTGATTGTATGATTGTGATTGTATGATTGTGATTCTATGATTGTGATTGTATGATTGTGATTGTGTGATTGTGATTGTATGATTGTGATTGTACGATTGTGATTGTACGACTGTGATTCTATGATTGTAATTGTATGAATGTGATTGTATAATTGTGATTGTATAATTGTGATTGTATAATTGTGATTGTATAATTGTGATTGTATGAATGTGATTGTATGATTGTGATTGTACGATTGTGATTGTACGATTGTGATTGTACGACTGTGATTGTATGATTGTGATTGTATGATTGTGATTGTATGATTGGGATTGTATGATTGTGATTGTATGATTGTGATTGTATGATTATGATTGTATCATTGTGATTGTATCATTGTGATTGTGCGATTGTGGATGTATCATTGTGATTGTATGATTATGATTGTATCATTGTGATTGTATGGTTGCGATTGGAGGATTGTGATTCTATGATTGTGATTGTATGATTGTGATTCTATGATTGTGATTGTATGATTGTGATTCTATGATTGTGATTGTATGATTGTGATTGTGTGATTGTGATTGTGTGATTGTGACTGTATGATTGTGTTGTATGATTGCGATCGTATGATTGCGATTGTGTGATTGTGATTGTATGATAGTCATTGTATGATTGTGATCGTATGATTATGATTGTATGATTGCAATTGTATGGTTGCGATTGTATGATTGGGATTGTATGATTGTGATTGTATGATTGTGATTGTATGATTGTGATTGGATGATTGTGATTGTATGATTGTGATTGTATGATTGTGACTGTATGATTGTGTTGTATGATTGCGATCGTATGATTGCGATTGTATGATTGCGATTGTATGATTGCGATTGTATGATTGCGATTGTATGATTGGGATTGTATGATTATGATTGTATGATTGTGATTGTACGATTGTAATTGTACGATTGTGATTGTACGATTGTGATTGTACGATTGTGATTGTACGACTGTGATTGTATGATTGTGATTGTATGATTGTGATTCTATGATGGTGATTGTATGATTGTGATTGAATGATTGTGATTGTATGGTTGTGATTGTACGATTCAGTATGTACGATTATGATTGTCGGATTGTGATTGTATGATTGCGATTGTATGGTTGTGATTGTACGATTATGATTGTCGGATTGTGATTGTATGATTGTGATTGTATGATTGTGATTGTATGATTGTGATTGTATGATTGTGATTGTATGATTGTGATTGTATGATTGTGATTGTATGATTGTGATTGTATGATTGTGATTGTATGATTGTGATTGTATGATTGTGATTGTATGATTGTGATTGTATGATTGAGATTGTATGATTGTGATGGTATGATTGTGATTGTATGATTGTGATTGTATGACTGTGATTGTATGATTGTGATTGAATGATTGTGATTGTATGATTGTCATTGTATAATTGTGATTGTATGATTTGAATTGTATGATTGTGATTCTATGATTGTGATTCTATGATTGTGATTCTATGATTGTGATTGTACGATTGCGATTGAATGATTGTGATTGTATGATTGTGATTGTATGATTGTGATTGTATGATTGTGATTGTATGATTGTGATTGTATGATAGCGCATGTATGATTGTGATTGTATGATTGTGATTGTATGATTGTGATTGTATGATTGTGATTGTATGATTGTGATTGTATGATTGTGATTGTATGATTGTGATTGTATGATTGTGATTGTATGATTGTGATTGTATGATTGTGATTGTATGATTGTGATTGTATGATTGTGATTGTGTGATTGTGATTGTATGATTGTGATTGTATGATTGTGACTGTATGATTGTGATTGTATGATTGTGATTGTACGATTGCGATTGAATGATTGTGATTGTATGGTTGTGATTGTACGATTCTGTATGTACGATTATGATTGTCGGATTGTGATTGTATGATTGTGATTGTGTGATTGTGAAGGTATGATTGTGATTGTATGATTGTGATTGTATGATTGTGATTGTATGCTTGTGATTGTATGATTGTGATGGTATGATTGTGATTGTACGACTGTGATTGTACGATTGTGATTGTATGATTGTGATTGTATGATTGTGATTGTATGATTGTGATTGTATGATTGTGATTGTATGATTGTGATTGTATGATTGTGATTCTATGATTGTGATTCTATGATTGTGATTGTATGATTGTGATTGTATGATTGTGATTGTGTGATTGTGCTTGTATGGTTGTGATTGTATGATTGTTATTGTATGATTGTGATTGTTTGATTGTGATTGTATGATTGTGATTGTATGATTGTGATTGTGTGATTCTGATTGTATGATTGCGATTGTATGATTGTGATTGTATGAATGTGATTGTATAATAGTGATTGTATGATTTGAATTGCATGATTGTGATTGTATGATTGTGACTGTATGATTGTGATTGCATGATTGTGATTGTATGAATGTGATTGTATAATTGTTATTGTATGATTGTGATTGCATGACTGTGATTGTATGATTGTGATTGTATGATTGTTATTGTGTGATTGTGATTGTATGATTGTGATTGTATGATTGTGATTGTATGATTGTGATTGTATGATTGTGATTGTATGATTGTGATTGTACGATTGCGATTGAATGATTGTGATTGTATGGTTGTGATTGTACGATTCTGTATGTACGATAATGATTGTATGATTGTGATTGTATGATTTTGATTGTATGATTGTGATTGTATGATTGTGATTGTATGATTGTGATTGTATGATTGTGATTGTATGATTGTGATTGTCTGATTGTGATTGTATGATTGTGATTCTATGATTGTGATTGTATGATTGTGATTGTATGATTGTGATTGTATGATTGTGATTGTATGATTGTGATTGTGTGATTGTGACTGTATGATTGTGTTGTATGATTGCGATCGTATGATTGCGATTGTGTGATTGTGATTGTATGATAGTCATTGTATGATTGTGATCGTATGATTATGGTTGTATGATTGCAATTGTATGGTTGCGATTGTATGATTGGGATTGTATGATTGTGATTGTATGATTGTGATTGTATGATTGTGATTGTATGATTGTGATTGTATGATTGTGATTGTATGATTGTGATTGTATGATTGTGATTGTATGATTGTGACTGTATGATTGTGTTGTATGATTGCGATCGTATGATTGCGATTGTATGATTGCGATTGTATGATTGCGATTGTATGATTGCGATTGTATGATTGGGATTGTATGATTATGATTGTATGATTGTGATTGTACGATTGTAATTGTACAATTGTGATTGTACGATTGTGATTGTACGATTGTGATTGTACGACTGTGATTGTATGATTGTGATTGTATGATTGTGATTCTATGATGGTGATTGTATGATTGTGATTGAATGATTGTGATTGTATGGTTGTGATTGTACGATTCAGTATGTACGATTATGATTGTCGGATTGTGATTGAATGATTGTGATTGTATGGTTGTGATTGTACGATTATGATTGTCGGATTGTGATTGTATGATTGTGATTGTATGATTGGGATTGTATGATTGTGATTGTATGATTGTGATTGTATGATTGTGATTGTATGATTGTGATTCTATGATTGTGATTGTATGATTGTGATTGTATGAATGTGATTGTATAATTGCTATTGTATGATTGTGATTGTATGATTGTGATTGTATGATTGTGATTGTATGATTGTGATTGTATGATTGAGATTGGATGATTGTGATGGTATGATTGTGATTGTATGATTGTGATTGTATGATTGTGATTGTATGATTGAGATTGGATGATTGTGATGGTATGATTGTGATTGTATGATTGTGATTGTATGACTGTGATTGTATGATTGTGATTGAATGATTGTGATTGTATGATTGTCATTGTATAATTGTGATTGTATGATTTGAATTGTATGATTGTGATTCTATGATTGTGAATCTATGATTGTGATTCTATGATTGTGATTCTATGATTGTGATTCTATGATTGTGATTGTACGATTGCGATTGAATGATTGTGATTGTATGATTGTGATTGTATGATTGTGATTGTATGATAGCGCATGTATGATTGCGATTGAATGATTGTGATTGTATGATTGTGATTCTATGATGGTGATTGTATGATTGTGATTGTATGATAGTGATTGTATGATTGTGATTGTGTGATTGTGATTGTGTGATTGTGATTGTATGATTGTGATTGTATGATTGTGATTGCATGATTGTCATTGTATGTTTGTGATTGTATGATTGTGATTGAATGATTGTGATTGTATGATTGTCATTGTATTGTTGTGATTGTATGATTTGAATTGTATGACTGTGATTGCATGATTGTGATTGTATGATTGTGATTGTGTGATTGTGATTGTGTGATTGCGATTGTACGATTGCGATTGTGTGAATGGGATTGTACGATTTTGTATGTACGATTATGATTGTCGGATTGTGATTGTATGATTGTGATTGTATGATTGTGATTGTATGATTGTGATTGTATGATTGTGATTGTATGATTGTGATTCTATGATTGTGATAGTATGATTGTGATTGTACGATTGCGATTGAATGATTGTGATTGTATGGTTGTGATTGTACGATTCTGTATGTACGATTATGATTGTCGGATTGTGATTGTATGATTGTGATTGTATGATTGTGATTGTATGATTGTGATTGAATGATTGTGATTGTATGATTGTCATTGTATAATTGTGATTGTATGATTTGAATTGTATGATTGTGATTCTATGATTGTGATTCTATGATTGTGATTCTATGATTGTGATTGTACGATTGCGATTGAATGATTGTGATTGTATGATTGTGATTGTATGATTGTGATTGTATGATTGTGATTGTATGATAGCGCATGTATGATTGCGATTGTATGATTGTGATTGTATGATTGTGATTGTGTGATTGTGATTGTGTGAATGTGATTGTGTGATTGCGATTGTATGATTGCGATTGTGTGAATGGGATTGTACGATTTTGTATGTACGATTATGATTGTCGGATTGTGATTGTATGATTGTGATTGTATGATTGTGATTGTATGATTGTGATTGTCTGATTGTGATTGTATGATTGTGATTGAGTGATTGTGATTGTGTGATTGTGATTGTATGGTTGTGACTGTATAATTGTTATTGTATGATTGTGATTGTATGATTGTGATTGTATGATTGTGATTGTATGATTGTGATTGTATGATTGTGATTGTATGATTGTGATTGTTTGATTGTGATTGTATGATTGTGATTGTATGATTGTGATTGTATGATTGTGATTGTATGATTGTGATTGTGTGATTGTGATTGTGTGATTGTGATTGTATGATTGTGACTGTATGATTGTGATTGTATGATTGTGATTGTACGATTGCGATTGAATGATTGTGATTGTATGGTTGTGATTGTACGATTCTGTATGTACGATTATGATTGTCGGATTGTGATTGTATGATTGTGATTGTGTGATTGTGAAGGTATGATTGTGATTGTATGATTGTGATTGTATGATTGTGATTGTATGCTTGTGATTGTGTGATTGTGATGGTATGATTGTGATTGTATGATTGTGATTGTATGACTGTGATTGTATGATTGTGATTGAATAATTGTGATTGTATGATTGCCATTGTATAATTGTGATTGTATGATTTGAATTGTATGATTGTGATTCTATGATTGTGATTGTATGATTGTGATTGTACGATTGCGATTGAATGATTGTGATTGTATGTTTGTGATTGTACGATTCTGTATGTACGATTATGATTGTCGGATTGTGATTGTATGATTGTGATTGTATGGTTGTGATGGTACGATTACGATTGTCGGATTGCGATTGTATGATTGTGATTGTATGATTATGATTGTATGATTGTGATTGAGTGATTGTGATTGTGTGATTGTGATTGTATGGTTGTGACTGTATAATTGTTATTGTATGATTGTGATTGTATGATTGTGATTGTATGATTGTGATTGTATGATTGTGATTGTATGATTGTGATTGTATGATTGTGATTGTATGATTGTGATTGTATGATTGTGATTGTATGATTGTGATTGTATGATTGTGATTGTATGATTGTGATTGTATGATTGTGATTGTATGATTGTGATTGTATGATTGTGATTGTATGATTGTGATTGTGTGATTGTGATTGTATGATTGTGATTGTATGATTGTGACTGTATGATTGTGATTGTATGATTGTGATTCTACGATTGCGATTGAATGATTGTGATTGTATGGTTGTGATTGTACGATTCTGTATGTACGATTATGATTGTCGGATTGTGATTGTATGATTGTGATTGTGTGATTGTGAAGGTATGATTGTGATTGTATGATTGTGATTGTATGATTGTGATTGTATGCTTGTGATTGTATGATTGTGATGGTATGATTGTGATTGTATGATTGTGATTGTATGACTGTGATTGTATGATTGTGATTGAATAATTGTGATTGTATGATTGCCATTGTATAATTGTGATTGTATGATTTGAATTGTATGATTGTGATTCTATGATTGTGATTGTATGATTGTGATTGTACGATTGCGATTGAATGATTGTGATTGTATGTTTGTGATTGTACGATTCTGTATGTACGATTATGATTGTCGGATTGTGATTGTATGATTGTGATTGTATGGTTGTGATGGTACGATTACGATTGTCGGATTGCGATTGTATGATTGTGATTGTATGATTATGATTGTATCATTGTGATTGTGCGATTGTGGATGTATCATTGTGATTATAACATTGTCATTGTATGATTATGATTGCATCATTGTGATTGTATGGTTGCGATTGTATGGTTGTGATTGTACGATTATGATTGTCGGATTGTGATTGTATGATTGTGATTGTGTGATTGTGACTGTATGATTGTGTTTTATGATTGCGATCGTATGATTGCGATTGTATGATTGCGATTGTATGATTGCGATTGTATGATTGCGATTGTATGATTTGATTTGCATGATTGTGATTGTACGATTGTGATTGTACGACTGTGATTGTATGATTGTGATTGTATGATTGTGATTGTATGATTGTGCTTGTATGGTTGTGATTGTATGATTGTGATTGTATGATTGTGATTGTTTGATTGTGATTGTATGATTGTGATTGTATGATTGTGATTGTGTGATTGTGATTGTATGATTGCGATTGTATGATTGTGATTGTATGAATGTGATTGTATAATAGTGATTGTATGATTTGAATTGCATGATTGTGATTGTATGATTGTGACTGTATGATTGTGATTGCATGATTGTGATTGTATGAATGTGATTGTATAATTGTTATTGTATGATTGTGATTGCATGACTGTGATTGTATGATTGTGATTGTATGATTGTTATTGTGTGATTGTGATTGTATGATTGTGATTGTATGATTGTGATTGTATGATTGTGATTGTATGATTGTGATTGTATGATTGTGATTGTATGATTGTGATTGTACGATTGCGATTGAATGATTGTGATTGTATGGTTGTGATTGTACGATTCTGTATGTACGATAATGATTGTCGGATTGTGATTGTATGATTGTGATTGTATGGTTGTGATTGTACGATTATGATTGTCGGATTGTGATTGTATGATTGTGATTGTATGATTGTGATTGTATGATTGTGATTGTATGATTGTGATTGTATGATTGTGATTGTATGATTGTGATTGTATGATTGTGATTGTATGATTGTGATTGTATGATTGTGATTGTATGATTGTGATTGTATGATTGTGATTGTATGATTGTGATTGTATGATTGTGATTGTATGATTGTGATTGTATGATTGTGATTGTCTGATTGTGATTGTATGATTGTGATTCTATGATTGTGATTGTATGATTGTGATTGTATGATTGTGATTGTATGATTGTCATTGTATTGTTGTGATTGTATGATTTGAATTGTATGACTGTGATTGCATGATTGTGATTGTATGATTGTGATTGTGTGATTGTGATTGTGTGAATGTGATTGTGTGGTTGCGATTGTACGATTGCGATTGTGTGAATGGGATTGTACGATTTTGTATGTACGATTATGATTGTCGGATTGTGATTGTATGATTGTGATTGTATGGTTGTGATTGTACGATTATGATTGTCGGATTGTGATTGTGATTCTATGATTGCGATTGTATGATTGTGATTGTGTGATTGTGATTGTGTGATTGTGACTGTATGATTGTGTTGTATGATTGCGATCGTATGATTGGGATTGTGTGATTGTGATTGTATGATAGTCATTGTATGATTGTGATCGTATGATTATGATTATATGATTGCAATTGTATGGTTGCGATTGTATGATTGGGGTTGTATGATTGTGATTGTATGATTGTGATTGTATGATTGTGATTGGATGATTGTGATTGTATGATTGTGATTGTATGATTGTGACTGTATGATTGTGTTGTATGATTGCGATCGTATGATTGCGATTGTATGATTGCGATTGTATGATTGCGATTGTATGATTGGGATTGTATGATTGGGATTGTATGATTATGATTGTATGACTGTGATTGTACGATTGTAATTGTACGATTGTGTTTGTACGATTGTGATTGTACGATTGTGATTGTACGACTGTGATTGTATGATTGTGATTGTATGGTTGTGATTGTACGATTCTGTATGTACGATAATGATTGTCGGATTGTGATTGTATGATTGTGATTGTATGATTGTGATTGTATGATTGTGATTGTCTGATTGTGATTGTATGATTGTGATTCTATGATTGTGATTGTATGATTGTGATTGTATGATTGTGATTGTATGATTGTGATTGTATGATTGTGATTGTGTGATTGTGACTGTATGATTGTGTTGTATGATTGCGATCGTATGATTGCGATTGTGTGATTGTGATTGTATGATAGTCATTGTATGATTGTGATCGTATGATTATGGTTGTATGATTGCAATTGTATGGTTGCGATTGTATGATTGGGATTGTATGATTGTGATTGTATGATTGTGATTGTATGATTGTGATTGTATGATTGTGATTGTATGATTGTGATTGTATGATTGTGATTGTATGATTGTGATTGTATGATTGTGACTGTATGATTGTGTTGTATGATTGCGATCGTATGACTGCGATTGTATGATTGCGATTGTATGATTGCGATTGTATGATTGCGATTGTATGATTGGGATTGTATGATTATGATTGTATGATTGTGATTGTACGATTGTAATTGTACGATTGTGATTGTACGATTGTGATTGTACGATTGTGATTGTACGACTGTGATTGTATGATTGTGATTGTATGATTGTGATTCTATGATGGTGATTGTATGATTGTGATTGAATGATTGTGATTGTATGGTTGTGATTGTACGATTCAGTATGTACGATTATGATTGTCGGATTGTGATTGAATGATTGTGATTGTATGGCTGTGATTGTACGATTATGATTGTCGGATTGTGATTGTATGATTGTGATTGTATGATTGTGATTGTATGATTGTGATTGTATGATTGTGATTGTATGATTGTGATTGTATGATTGTGATTGTATGATTGTGATTCTATGATTGTGATTATATGATTGTGATTGTATGAATGTGATTGTATAATTGCTATTGTATGATTGTGATTGTATGATTGTGATTGTATGATTGTGATTGTATGATTGTGATTGTATGATTGTGATTGTATGATTGAGATTGGATGATTGTGATGGTATGATTGTGATTGTATGATTGTGATTGTATGACTGTGATTGTATGATTGTGATTGAATGATTGTGATTGTATGATTGTCATTGTATAATTGTGATTGTATGATTTGAATTGTATGATTGTGATTCTATGATTGTGATTCTATGATTGTGATTCTATGATTGTGATTCTATGATTGTGATTGTACGATTGCGATTGAATGATTGTGATTGTATGATTGTGATTGTATGATTGTGATTGTATGACAGCGCATGTATGATTGCGATTGAATGATTGTGATTGTATGATCGTGACTCTATGATGGTGATTGTATGATTGTGATTGTATGATAGTGATTGTATGATTGTGATTGTGTGATTGTGATTGTGTGATTGTGATTGTATGATTGTGATTGTATGATTGTGATTGCATGATTGTGATTGTATGTTTGTGATTGTATGATTGTGATTGAATGATTGTGATTGTATGATTGTCATTGTATTGTTGTGATTGTATGATTTGAATTGTATGACTGTGATTGCATGATTGTGATTGTATGATTGTGATTGTGTGATTGTGATTGTGTGAATGTGATTGTGTGATTGCGATTGTACGATTGCGATTGTGTGAATGGGATTGCACGATTTTGTATGTACGATTATGATTGTCGGATTGTGATTGTATGATTGTGATTGTATGATTGTGATTGTATGATTGTGATTGTATGATTGTGATTGTATGATTGTGATTGTATGATTGTGATTGTATGATTGTGATAGTATGATTGTGATTGTACGATTGCGATTGAATGATTGTGATTGTATGGTTGTGATTGTACGATTCTGTATGTACGATTATGATTGTCGGATTGTGATTGTATGATTGTGATTGTATGATTGTGATTGTATGATTGTGATTGTATGATTGTGATTGTATGATTGTGATTGTATGATTGTGATTGTATGATTGTGATTGTATGATTGTGATTGAGTGATTGTGATTGTGTGATTGTGATTGTATGGTTGTGACTGTATGATTGTGATTGTATGATTGTGATTGTATGATTGTGATTGTGTGATTGTGATTGTATGATTGTGATTGTATGAATGTGATTGTATAATTGTTACTGTATGATTGTGATTGTATGATTGTGATTTTGTGATTGTGATTGTATGATTGTGATTGTATGATTGTGATTGTATGATTGTGATTGTATGATTGTGATTGTACGATTGCGATTGAATGATTGTGATTGTATGGTTGTGATTGTACGATTCTGTATGTACGATTATGATTGTCGGATTGTGATTGTATGATTGTGATTATATGATTGTGATTGTATGATTGTGATTGTATGATTGTGATTGTATGATTGTGATTGTATAATTGTGATTGTATGATTGTGATTGTATGTTTGTGATTGTATGATTGTGATTGTATGATTGTGATTGTATGATTGTGATAGTATGAATGTGATTGTATAATTTGCTATTGTATGATTGTGATTGTATGATTGTGATTGTATGTTTGTGATTGTATGCTTGTGATTGTATGATTGTGATGGTATGATTGTGATTGTATGATTGTGATTGTATGACTGTGATTGTATGATTGTGATTGAATAATTGTGATTGTATGACTGTCATTGTATAATTGTGATTGTATGATTTGAATTGTATGATTGTGATTCTATGATTGTGATTGTATGATTGTGATTGTACGATTGCGATTGAATGATTGTGATTGTATGATTGTGATAGTATGATTGTGATTGTATGATTGTGATTGTATGATTGTGATTGTATGATTGTGATTGTATGATTGTGATTGTATGATTGTGATTGTATGATTGTGATTGTATGATTGTGATTGTATGATTGTGATTGTATGATTGTGATTGTATGATTGTGATTGTATGATTGTGATTGTATGATTGTGATTGTATGATTGTGATTGTATGATTGTGATTGTATGATTGTGATTGTATGATTGTGATTGTCTGATTGTGATTGTATGATTGTGATTCTATGATTGTGATTGTATGATTGTGATTGTATGATTGTGATTGTATGATTGTGATTGTACGATTGCGATTGAATGATTGTGATTGTATGGTTGTGATTGTACGATTCTGTATGTACGATTATGATTGTCGGATTGTGATTGTATGATTGTGATTATATGATTGTGATTGTATGATTGTGATTGTATGATTGTGATTGTATGATTGTGATTGTATAATTGTGATTGTATGATTGTGATTGTATGATTGTGATTGTATGATTGTGATTGTATGATTGTGATTGTATGATTGTGATTGTATGAATGTGATTGTATAATTTGCTATTGTATGATTGTGATTGTATGATTGTGATTGTATGATTGTGATTGTATGCTTGTGATTGTATGATTGTGATGGTATGATTGTGATTGTATGATTGTGATTGTATGACTGTGATTGTATGATTGTGATTGAATAATTGTGATTGTATGACTGTCATTGTATAATTGTGATTGTATGATTTGAATTGTATGATTGTGATTCTATGATTGTGATTGTATGATTGTGATTGTACGATTGCGATTGAATGATTGTGATTGTATGATTGTGATTGTATGATTGTGATTGTATGATTGTGATTGTGTGATTGTGATTGTATGATTGTGATTGTTCGATTGTGATTGAACGATTGTGATTGTACGACTGTGATTCTATGATTGTGATTGTATGAATGTGATTGTATAATTGTGATTGTATAATTGTGATTGTATAATTGTGATTGTATGAATGTGATTGTATAATTGTGATTGTATGATTTGAATTGCATGATTGTGATTGTATGATTGTGATTGTATGATTGTGATTGTATGATTGTGACTGTATGATTGTGACTGTATGATTGTGTTGTATGATTGCGATTGTATGATTGCGATTGTATGATTGCGATTGTATGATTGGGATTGTATGATTATGATTGTATGATTGTGATTGTACGATTGTGATTGTACGATTGTGATTGTACGACTGTGATTGTATGATTGTGATTGTATGATTGTGATTGTATGATTGGGATTGTATGATTGTGATTGTATGATTGGGATTGAATGATTGTGATTGTATGGTTGTGATTTTACGAATCTGTATGTACGATTATGATTGTCGGATTGTGATCGTATGATTGTGATTGTATGGTTGTGATGGTACGATTATGATTGTCGGATTGTGATTGTATGATTGTGATTGTATGATTATGATTGTATCATTGTGATTGTATCATTGTGATTGTATCATTGTGATTGTATCATTGTGATTGTGCGATTGTGGATGTATCATTGTGATTATAACATTCTGATTGTATGATTATGATTGTATCATTGTGATTGTATGGTTGCGATTAGAGGATTGTGATTCTATGATTGTGATTGTATGATTGTGATTCTATGATTGTGATTGTATGATTGTGATTGTATGATTATGATTGTATGATTGTGCTTGTATGATTGTGATTGTATGATTGTGATTGTATGATTGTGATTGTATGATTGTGATTGTACGATTGCGATTGAATGATTGCGATTGTAGGGTTGTGACTGTACGACTCTGTACGTACGATTATGATTGTCGGATTGTGATTGTATGATTGTGATTGTATGGTTGTGATTGTACGATTATGATTGTCGGATTGTGATTGTATGATTGTGATTCTATGATTGCGATTGTATGATTGTGATTGTGTGATTGTGATTGTGTGATTGTGACTGTATGATTGTGTTGTATGATTGCGATCGTATGATTGGGATTGTGTGATTGTGATTGTATGATAGTCATTGCATGATTGTGATCGTATGATTATGATTGTATGATTGCAATTGTATGGTTGCGATTGTATGATTGGGATTGTATGATTGTGATTGTATGATTGTGATTGTATGATTGTGATTGTATGATTGTGATTGGATGATTGTGATTGTATGATTGTGATTGTATGATTGTGACTGTATGATTGTGTTGTATGATTGCGATCGTATGATTGCGATTGTATGATTGCGATTGTATGATTGCGATTGTATGATTGGGATTGTATGATTGGGATTGTATGATTATGATTGTATGACTGTGATTGTACGATTGTAATTGTACGATTGTGTTTGTACGATTGTGATTGTACGATTGTGATTGTACGACTGTGATTGTATGATTGTGATTGTATGATTGTGATTCTATGATGGTGATTGTATGATTGTTATTGAATGATTGTGATTGTATGGTTGTGATTGTACGATTCAGTATGTACGATTATGATTGTCGGATTGTGATTGTATGATTGTGATTGTATGGTTGTGATTGTACGATTATGATTGTCGGATTGTGATTGTATGATTGTGATTGTATGATTGTAATTGTACGATTGTGATTGTACGATTGTGATTGTACGATTGTGATTGTATGATTGTGATTGTATGAATGTGATTGTATAATTGCTATTGTATGATTGTGATTGTATGAATGTGATTGTATAATTGCTATTGTATGATTGTGATTGTATGATTGTGATTGTATGATTGTGATTCTATGATTGTGATCGTATGATTGTGATTGTATGACTGTGATTGTATAATTGCTATTGTATGATTGTGATTGTATGATTGTGATTGTATGATTGTGATTGTATGATTGTGATTGTATGATTGAGATTGGATGATTGTGATGGTATGATTGTGATTGTATGATTGTGATTGTATGACTGTGATTGTATGATTGTGATTGAATGATTGTGATTGTATGATTGTCATTGTATAATTGTGATTGTATGATTTGAATTGTATGATTGTGATTCTATGATTGTGATTCTATGATTGTGATTCTATGATTGTGATTCTATGATTGTGATTCTATGATTGTGATTGTACGATTGCGATTGAATGATTGTGATTGTATGATTGTGATTGTATGATTGTGATTGTATGATAGCGCATGTATGATTGCGATTGAATGATTGTGATTGTATGATTGTGATTCTATGATGGTGATTGTATGATTGTGATTGTATGATAGTGATTGTATGATTGTGATTGTATGATTGTGATTGTATGATTGTGATTGTATGATTGTGATTGTATGATTGTGATTGTATGATTGTGATTGTATGATTGTGATTGTATGATTGTGATTGAATGATTGTGATTGTATGATTGTCATTGTATTGTTGTGATTGTATGATTGTGATTGTATGATTGTGATTGTATGATTGTGATTGTATGATTGTGATTGTATGATTGTGATTGTTTGATTGTGATTGTATGATTGTGATTGTGTGATTGTGATTGTACGATTGCGATTGAATGATTGTGATTGTATGGTTGTGATTGTACGATTCTGTATGTACGATTATGATTGTCGGATTGTGATTGTATGATTGTGATTGTGTGATTGTGAAGGTATGATTGTGATTGTATGATTGTGATTGTATGATTGTGATTGTATGCTTGTGATTGTATGATTGTGATGGTACGATTGTGATTGTATGATTGTGATTGTATGACTGTGATTGTATGATTGTGATTGAATAATTGTGATTGTATGATTGCCATTGTATAATTGTGATTGTATGATTTGAATTGTATGATTGTGATTCTATGATTGTGATTGTATGATTGTGATTGTACGATTGCGATTGAATGATTGTGATTGTATGTTTGTGATTGTACGATTCTGTAAGTACGATTATGATTGTCGGATTGTGATTGTATGATTGTGATTGTATGGTTGTGATGGTACGATTACGATTGTCGGATTGCGATTGTATGATTGTGATTGTATGATTATGATTGTATCATTGTGATTGTGCGATTGTGGATGTATCATTGTGATTATAACATTGTCATTGTATGATTATGATTGCATCATTGTGATTGTATGGTTGCGATTGTATGGTTGTGATTGTACGATTATGATTGTCGGATTGTGATTGTATGATTGTGATTGTGTGATTGTGACTGTATGATTGTGTTGTATGATTGCGATCGTATGATTGCGATTGTATGATCGCGATTGTATGATTGCGATTGTATGATTGCGATTGTATGATTTGATTTGCATGATTGTGATTGTACGATTGTGATTGTACGACTGTGATTGTACGATTGTGATTGTATGATTGTGATTGTATGATTGTGATTGTATGATTGTGATTGTATGATTGTGATTGTATGATTGTGATTGTATGATTGTGATTCTATGATTGTGATTGTATGATTGTGATTGTATGATTGTGATTGTGTGATTGTGCTTGTATGGTTGTGATTGTATGATTGTGATTGTATGATTGTGATTGTTTGATTGTGATTGTATGATTGTGATTGTATGATTGTGATTGTGTGATTGTGATTGTACGATTGCGATTGAATGATTGTGATTGTATGGTTGTGATTGTACGATTCTGTATGTACGATTATGATTGTCGGATTGTGATTGTATGATTGTGATTATATGATTGTGATTGTATGATTGTGATTGTATGATTGCGATTGTATGATTGTTACTGTATGATTGTGATTGTATGATTGTGATTGTATGATTGTGATTGTATGACTGTGATTGTATGATTGTGATTGAATAATTGTGATTGTATGACTGTCATTGTATAATTGTGATTGTATGATTTGAATTGTATGATTGTGATTCTATGATTGTGATTGTATGATTGTGATTGTACGATTGCGATTGAATGATTGTGATTGTATGATTGTGATTGTATGATTGTGATTGTATGATTGTGATTGTGTGATTGTGATTGTATGATTGTGATTGTATGATTGTGATTGTATGATTGTGATTGAGTGATTGTGATTGTGTGATTGTGATTGTATGGTTGTGACTGTATGATTGTGATTGTATGATTGTGATTGTATGATTGTGATTGTGTGATTGTGATTGTATGATTGTGATTGTATGAATGTGATTGTATAATTGTTACTGTATGATTGTGATTGTATGATTGTGATTTTGTGATTGTGATTGTATGATTGTGATTGTATGATTGTGATTGTATGATTGTGATTGTATGATTGTGATTGTACGATTGCGATTGAATGATTGTGATTGTATGGTTGTGATTGTACGATTCTGTATGTACGATTATGATTGTCGGATTGTGATTGTATGATTGTGATTATATGATTGTGATTGTATGATTGTGATTGTATGATTGTGATTGTATGATTGTGATTGTATAATTGTGATTGTATGATTGTGATTGTATGATTGTGATTGTATGATTGTGATTGTATGATTGTGATTGTATGATTGTGATTGTATGAATGTGATTGTATAATTTGCTATTGTATGATTGTGATTGTATGATTGTGATTGTATGATTGTGATTGTATGCTTGTGATTGTATGATTGTGATGGTATGATTGTGATTGTATGATTGTGATTGTATGACTGTGATTGTATGATTGTGATTGAATAATTGTGATTGTATGACTGTCATTGTATAATTGTGATTGTATGATTTGAATTGTATGATTGTGATTCTATGATTGTGATTGTATGATTGTGATTGTACGATTGCGATTGAATGATTGTGATTGTATGATTGTGATTGTATGATTGTGATTGTATGATTGTGATTGTGTGATTGTGATTGTATGATTGTGATTGTACGATTGTGATTGAACGATTGTGATTGTACGACTGTGATTCTATGATTGTGATTGTATGAATGTGATTGTATAATTGTGATTGTATAATTGTGATTGTATAATTGTGATTGTATGAATGTGATTGTATAATTGTGATTGTATGATTTGAATTGCATGATTGTGATTGTATGATTGTGATTGTATGATTGTGATTGTATGATTGTGACTGTATGATTGTGACTGTATGATTGTGTTGTATGATTGCGATCGTATGATTGCGATTGTATGATTGCGATTGTATGATTGCGATTGTATGATTGGGATTGTATGATTATGATTGTATGATTGTGATTGTACGATTGTGATTGTACGATTGTGATTGTACGACTGTGATTGTATGATTGTGATTGTATGATTGTGATTGTATGTTTGGGATTGTATGATTGTGATTGTATGATTGGGATTGAATGATTGTGATTGTATGGTTGTGATTTTACGAATCTGTATGTACGATTATGATTGTCGGATTGTGATCGTATGATTGTGATTGTATGGTTGTGATGGTACGATTATGATTGTCGGATTGTGATTGTATGATTGTGATTGTATGATTATGATTGTATCATTGTGATTGTATCATTGTGATTGTATCATTGTGATTGTATCATTGTGATTGTGCGATTGTGGATGTATCATTGTGATTATAACATTCTGATTGTATGATTATGATTGTATCATTGTGATTGTATGGTTGCGATTAGAGGATTGTGATTCTATGATTGTGATTGTATGATTGTGATTGTGTGATTGTGATTGTGTGATTGTGACTGTATGATTGTGTTGTATGATTGCGATCGTATGATTGGGATTGTGTGATTGTGATTGTATGATAGTCATTGTATGATTGTGATCGTATGATTATGATTATATGATTGCAATTGTATGGTTGCGATTGTATGATTGGGGTTGTATGATTGTGATTGTATGATTGTGATTGTATGATTGTGATTGTATGATTGTGACTGTATGATTGTGTTGTATGATTGCGATCGTATGATTGCGATTGTGTGATTGCGATTGTATGATTGCGATTGTATGATTGGGATTGTATGATTGGGATTGTATGATTATGATTGTATGACTGAGTTTGTACGATTGTAATTGTACGATTGTGTTTGTACGATTGTGATTGTACGATTGTGATTGTACGACTGTGATTGTATGATTGTGATTGTATGATTGTGATTCTATGATGGTGATTGTATGATTGTTATTGAATGATTGTGATTGTATGGTTGTGATTGTACGATTCAGTATGTACGATTATGATTGTCGGATTGTGATTGTATGATTGTGATTGTATGGTTGTGATTGTACGATTATGATTGTCGGATTGTGATTGTATGATTGTGATTGTATGATTGTAATTGTACGATTGTGATTGTACGATTGTGATTGTACGATTGTGATTGTATGATTGTGATTGTATGAATGTGATTGTATAATTGCTATTGTATGATTGTGATTGTATGAATGTGATTGTATAATTGCTATTGTATGATTGTGATTGTATGATTGTGATTGTATGATTGTGATTCTATGATTGTGATTGTATGATTGTGATTGTATGAATGTGATTGTATAATTGCTATTGTATGATTGTGATTGTATGATTGTGATTGTATGATTGTGATTGTATGATTGTGATTGTATGATTGAGATTGGATGATTGTGATGGTATGATTGTGATTGTATGATTGTGATTGTATGACTGTGATTGTATGATTGTGATTGAATGATTGTGATTGTATGAATGTCATTGTATAATTGTGATTGTATGATTTGAATTGTATGATTGTGATTCTATGATTGTGATTCTATGATTGTGATTCTATGATTGTGATTCTATGATTGTGATTCTATGATTGTGATTCTATGATTGTGATTCTATGATTGTGATTGTACGATTGCGATTGAATGATTGTGATTGTATGATTGTGATTGTATGATAGCGCATGTATGATTGCGATTGAATGATTGTGATTGTATGATTGTGATTCTATGATGGTGATTGTATGATTGTGATTGTATGATAGTGATTGTATGATTGTGATTGTATGATTGTGATTGTATGATTGTGATTGTATGATTGTGATTGTATGATTGTGATTGTATGATTGTGATTGTATGATTGTGATTGTATGATTGTGATTGAATGATTGTGATTGTATGATTGTCATTGTATTGTTGTGATTGTATGATTGTGATTGTATGATTGTGATTGTATGATTGTGATTGTATGATTGTGATTGTATGATTGTGATTGTATGATTGTGATTGTATGATTGTGATTGTATGATTGTGATTGTGTGATTGTGATTGTACGATTGCGATTGAATGATTGTGATTGTATGGTTGTGATTGTACGATTCTGTATGTACGATTATGATTGTCGGATTGTGATTGTATGATTGTGATTGTGTGATTGTGAAGGTATGATTGTGATTGTATGATTGTGATTGTATGATTGTGATTGTATGCTTGTGATTGTATGATTGTGATGGTACGATTGTGATTGTATGATTGTGATTGTATGACTGTGATTGTATGATTGTGATTGAATAATTGTGATTGTATGATTGCCATTGTATAATTGTGATTGTATGATTTGAATTGTATGATTGTGATTCTATGATTGTGATTGTATGATTGTGATTGTACGATTGCGATTGAATGATTGTGATTGTATGTTTGTGATTGTACGATTCTGTATGTACGATTATGATTGTCGGATTGTGATTGTATGATTGTGATTGTATGGTTGTGATGGTACGATTACGATTGTCGGATTGCGATTGTATGATTGTGATTGTATGATTATGATTGTATCATTGTGATTGTGCGATTGTGGATGTATCATTGTGACTATAACATTGTCATTGTATGATTATGATTGCATCATTGTGATTGTATGGTTGCGATTGTATGGTTGTGATTGTACGATTATGATTGTCGGATTGTGATTGTATGATTGTGATTGTGTGATTGTGACTGTATGATTGTGTTGTATGATTGCGATCGTATGATTGCGATTGTATGATTGCGATTGTATGATTGCGATTGTATGATTGCGATTGTATGATTTGATTTGCATGATTGTGATTGTACGATTGTGATTGTACGACTGTGATTGTACGATTGTGATTGTATGATTGTGATTGTATGATTGTGATTGTATGATTGTGATTGTATGATTGTGATTGTATGATTGTGATTGTATGATTGTGATTCTATGATTGTGATTGTATGATTGTGATTGTATGATTGTGATTGTGTGATTGTGCTTGTATGGTTGTGATTGTATGATTGTGATTGTATGATTGTGATTGTTTGATTGTGATTGTATGATTGTGATTGTATGATTGTGATTGTGTGATTGTGATTGTATGATTGCGATTGTATGATTGTGATTGTATGAATGTGATTGTATAATAGTGATTGTATGATTTGAATTGCATGATTGTGATTGTATGATTGTGACTGTATGATTGTGATTGCATGATTGTGATTGTATGAATGTGATTGTATAATTGTTATTGTATGATTGTGATTGCATGACTGTGATTGTATGATTGTGATTGTATGATTGTTATTGTGTGATTGTGATTGTATGATTGTGATTGTATGATTGTGATTGTATGATTGTGATTGTATGATTGTGATTGTATGATTGTGATTGTACGATTGCGATTGAATGATTGTGATTGTATGGTTGTGATTGTACGATTCTGTATGTACGATAATGATTGTCGGATTGTGATTGTATGATTGTGATTGTATGGTTGTGATTGTACGATTATGATTGTCGGATTGTGATTGTATGATTGTGATTGTATGATTGTGATTGTATGATTGTGATTGTATGATTGTGATTGTATGATTGTGATTGTATGATTGTGATTGTATGATTGTGATTGTATGATTGTGATTGTATGATTGTGATTGTATGATTGTGATTGTATGATTGTGATTGTATGATTGTGATTGTATGATTGTGATTGTATGATTGTGATTGTATGATTGTGATTGTATGATTGTGATTGTATGATTGTGATTGTATGATTGTGATTGTCTGATTGTGATTGTATGATTGTGATTCTATGATTGTGATTGTATGATTGTGATTGTATGATTGTGATTGTATGATTGTGATTGTGTGATTGTGACTGTATGATTGTGTTGTATGATTGCGATCGTATGATTGCGATTGTGTGATTGTGATTGTATGATAGTCATTGTATGATTGTGATCGTATGATTATGGTTGTATGATTGCAATTGTATGGTTGCGATTGTATGATTGGGATTGTATGATTGTGATTGTATGATTGTGATTGTATGATTGTGATTGTATGATTGTGATTGTATGATTGTGATTGTATGATTGTGATTGTATGATTGTGATTGTATGATTGTGACTGTATGATTGTGTTGTATGATTGCGATCGTATGATTGCGATTGTATGATTGCGATTGCATGATTGCGATTGTATGATTGCGATTGTATGATTGGGATTGTATGATTATGATTGTATGATTGTGATTGTACGATTGTAATTGTACGATTGTGATTGTACGATTGTGATTGTACGATTGTGATTGTACGACTGTGATTGTATGATTGTGATTGTATGATTGTGATTCTATGATGGTGATTGTATGATTGTGATTGAATGATTGTGATTGTATGGTTGTGATTGTACGATTCAGTATGTACGATTATGATTGTCGGATTGTGATTGAATGATTGTGATTGTATGGTTGTGATTGTACGATTATGATTGTCGGATTGTGATTGTATGATTGTGATTGTATGATTGTGATTGTATGATTGTGATTGTATGATTGTGATTGTATGATTGTGATTGTATGATTGTGATTGTATGATTGTGATTGTATGATTGTGATTGTATGATTGTGATTCTATGATTGTGATTGTATGATTGTGATGTAATGAATGTGATTGTATAATTGCTATTGTATGATTGTGATTGTATGATTGTGATTGTATGATTGTGATTGTATGATTGTGATTGTATGATTGAGATTGGATGATTGTGATGGTATGATTGTGATTGTATGATTGTGATTGTATGACTGTGATTGTATGATTGTGATTGAATGATTGTGGTTGTATGATTGTCATTGTATAATTCTGATTGTATGATTTGAATTGTATGATTGTGATTCTATGATTGTGATTCTATGATTGTGATTCTATGATTGTGATTCTATGATTGTGATTGTACGATTGCGATTGAATGATTGTGATTGTATGATTGTGATTGTATGATTGTGATTGTATGATAGCGCATGTATGATTGCGATTGAATGATTGTGATTGTATGATTGTGATTCTATGATGGTGATTGTATGATTGTGATTGTATGATAGTGATTGTATGATTGTGATTGTGTGATTGTGATTGTGTGATTGTGATTGTATGATTGTGATTGTATGATTTGGATTGCATGATTGTGATTGTATGTTTGTGATTGTATGATTGTGATTGAATGATTGTGATTGTATGATTGTCATTGTATTGTTGTGATTGTATGATTTGAATTGTATGACTGTGATTGCATGATTGTGATTGTATGATTGTGATTGTGTGATTGTGATTGTGTGAATGTGATTGTGTGATTGCGATTGTACGATTGCGATTGTGTGAATGGGATTGTACGATTTTGTATGTACGATTATGATTGTCGGATTGTGATTGTATGATTGTGATTGTATGATTGTGATTGTATGATTGTGATTGTATGATTGTGATTGTATGATTGTGATTGTATGATTGTGATAGTATGATTGTGATTGTACGATTGCGATTGAATGATTGTGATTGTATGGTTGTGATTGTACGATTCTGTATGTACGATTATGATTGTCGGATTGTGATTGTATGATTGTGATTGTATGATTGTGATTGTATGATTGTGATTGTATGATTGTGATTGTATGATTGTGATTGTATGATTGTGATTGAGTGATTGTAATTGTGTGATTGTGATTGTATGGTTGTGACTGTATGATTGTGATTGTATGATTGTGATTGTATGATTGTGATTGTGTGATTGTGATTGTATGATTGTGATTGTATGAATGTGATTGTATAATTGTTACTATATGATTGTGATTGTATGATTGTGATTTTGTGATTGTGATTGTATGATTGTGATTGTATGATTGTGATTGTATGATTGTGATTGTATGATTGTGATTGTATGATTGTGATTGTACGATTGCGATTGAATGATTGTGATTGTATGGTTGTGATTGTACGATTCTGTATGTACGATTATGATTGTCGGATTGTGATTGTATGATTGTGATTATATGATTGTGATTGTATGATTGTGATTGTATGATTGTGATTGTATGATTGTGATTGTATAATTGTGATTGTATGATTGTGATTGTATGATTGTGATTGTATGATTGTGATTGTATGATTGTGATTGTATGATTGTGATTGTATGCTTGTGATTGTATGATTGTGATGGTATGATTGTGATTGTATGATTGTGATTGTATGACTGTGATTGTATGATTGTGATTGAATAATTGTGATTGTATGACTGTCATTGTATAATTGTGATTGTATGATTTGAATTGTATGATTGTGATTCTATGATTGTGATTGTATGATTGTGATTGTACGATTGCGATTGAATGATTGTGATTGTATAATTGTGATTGTATGATTTGAATTGTATAATTGTGATTGTATGATTTGAATTGCATGATTGTGATTGTATGATTGTGATTGTATGATTGTGATTGTATGATTGTGATTGTATGATTGTGACTGTATGATTGTGACTGTATGATTGTGTTGTATGATTGCGATCGTATGATTGCGATTGTATGATTGCGATTGTATGATTGGGATTGTATGATTGGGATTGTATGATTATGATTGTATGACTGTGATTGTACGATTGTAATTGTACGATTGTGTTTGTACGATTGTGATTGTACGATTGTGATTGTACGACTGTGATTGTATGATTGTGATTGTATGATTGGGATTGTATGATTATGATTGTATGATTGTGATTGTACGATTGTGATTGTACGATTGTGATTGTACGACTGTGATTGTACGACTGTGATTGTATGATTGTGATTGTATGATTGTGATTGTATGATTGGGATTGTATGATTGTGATTGTATGATTGGGATTGAATGATTGTGATTGTATGGTTGTGATTTTACGATTCCGTATGTACGATTATGATTGTCGGATTGTGATCGTATGATTGTGATTGTATGGTTGTGATGGTACGATTATGATTGTCGGATTGTGATTGTATGATTGTGATTGTATGATTATGATTGTATCATTGTGATTGTATCATTGTGATTGTATCATTGTGATTGTATCATTGTGATTGTGCGATTGTGGATGTATCATTGTGATTATAACATTGTGATTGTATGATTATGATTGTATCATTGTGATTGTATGGTTGCGATTGGAGGATTGTGATTCTATGATTGTGATTGTATGATTGTGATTGTATGATTGTGATTCTATGATTGTGATTGTATGATTGTGATTGTATGATTGTGATTGTATGATTATGATTGTATGATTGTGCTTGTATGATTGTGATTGTATGACTGTGATTGTATGATTGTGATTGTATGATTGTGATTGTACGATTGCGATTGAATGATTGCGATTGTAGGGTTGTGACTGTACGACTCTGTACGTACGATTATGATTGTCGGATTGTGATTGTATGATTGTGATTGTATGGTTGTGATTGTACGATTATGATTGTCGGATTGTGATTGTATGATTGTGATTCTATGATTGCGATTGTATGATTGTGATTGTGTGATTGTGATTGTGTGATTGTGACTGTATGATTGTGTTGTATGATTGCGATCGTATGATTGGGATTGTGTGATTGTGATTGTATGATTGTTATTCTATGATGGTGATTGTATGATTGTGATTGAATGATTGTGATTGTATGGTTGTGATTGTACGATTCAGTATGTACGATTATGATTGTCGGATTGTGATTGTATGATTGTGATTGTATGGTTGTGATTGTATGATTGTGATTGTATGATTGTGATTGTATGATTGTGATTGTATGATTGTGATTCTATGATTGTGATTGTATGATTGTGATTGTATGAATGTGATTGTATAATTGCTATTGTATGATTGTGATTGTATGATTGTGATTGTATGATTGTGATTGTATGATTGAGATTGTATGATTGTGATGGTATGATTGTGATTGTATGATTGTGATTGTATGACTGCGATTGTATGATTGTGATTGAATGATTGTGATTGTATGATTGTCATTGTATAATTGTGATTGTATGATTTGAATTGTATGATTGTGATTCTATGATTGTGATTCTATGATTGCGATTCTATGATTGTGATTGTACGATTGCGATTGAATGATTGTGATTGTATGATTTTGATTGCATGATTGTGATTGCATGATTGTGATTGTATGATTGTGATTGTATGATTGTGATTGTATGATTGTGATTGTATGATTGTGATTCTATGATGGTGATTGTATGATTGTGATTGTATGATAGTGATTGTATGATTGTGATTGTGTGATTGTGATTGTGTGATTGTGATTGTATGATTGTGATTTTATGATTGTGATTGCATGATTGTGATTGTATGTTTGTGATTGTATGATTGTGATTGAATGATTGTGATTGAATGATTGTGATTGTATGATTGTCATTGTATTGTTGTGATTGTATGATTTGAATTGTATGACTGTGATTGCATGATTGCGATTGTATGATTGTGATTGTGTGATTGTGATTGTGTGAATGTGATTGTGTGATTGCGATTGTATGATTGCGATTGTGTGAATGGGATTGTACGATTTTGTATGTACGATTATGATTGTCGGATTGTGATTGTATGATTGTGATTGTATGATTGTGATTGTATGATTGTGATTGTATGATTGTGATTGAGTGATTGTGATTGTGTGATTGTGATTGTATGGTTGTGACTGTATGATTGTGATTGTATGATTGTGATTGTATGATTGTGATTGTATGATTGTGATTGTATGATTGTGATTGTATGATTGTGATTGTATGATTGTGATTGTATGATTGTGATTGTATGATTGTGATTGTACGATTGCGATTGAATAATTGTGATTGTATGTTTGTGATTGTACGATTCTGTATGTACGATTATGATTGTCCGATTGTGATTGTATGATTGTGATTGTATGATTGTGATTGTATGATTGTGATTGTATGATTGTGATTGTATGATTGTGATTGTATGATTGTGATTGTACGATTGCGATTGAATGATTGTGATTGTATGGTTGTGATTGTACGATTCTGTATGTACGATTATGATTGTCGGATTGTTATTGTATGATTGTGATTGTGTGATTGTGAAGGTATGATTGTGATTGTATGATTGTGATTGTATGATTGTGATTGTATGCTTGTGATTGTATGATTGTGATGGTATGATTGTGATTGTATGATTGCGATTGTATGACTGTGATTGTATGATTGTGATTGAATAATTGTGATTGTATGATTGCCATTGTATAATTGTGATTGTATGATTTGAATTGTATGATTGTGATTCTATGATTGTGATTCTATGATTGTGATTGTATGATTGTGATTGTACGATTGCGATTGAATGATTGTGATTGTATGTTTGTGATTGTACGATTCTGTATGTACGATTATGATTGTCGGATTGTGATTGTATGATTGTGATTGTATGGTTGTGATGGTACGATTACGATTGTCGGATTGTGATTGTATGATTGTGATTGTATGATTATGATTGTATCATTGTGATTGTATCATTGTGATTGTGCGATTGTGGATGTATCATTGTGATTATAACATTGTCATTGTATGATTATGATTGTATCATTGTGATTGTATGGTTGCGATTGTAGGATTGTGATTCTATGATTGTAATTGTATGGTTGTGATTGTACGAACCTGTATGTACGATTATGATTGTCGGATTGTGATTGTATGATTGTGATTGTATGGTTGTGATTGTACGATTATGATTGTCGGATTGTGATTGTATGATTGTGATTGTGTGATTGTGACTGTATGATTGTGTTGTATGATTGCGATCGTATGATTGCGATTGTATGATTGCGATTGCATGATTGCGATTGTATGATTTGAATTGCATGATTGTGATTGTATGATTGTGATTGTATGATTGTGATTGTGTGATTTTGATTGTATGATAGTGATTGTATGATTGTGATCGTATTATTATGATTGTATGATTGCAATTGTATGATTGCGATTGTACGATTGTGATTGTACGACTGTGATTGTATGATTGTGATTGTATGATTGTGATTGTATGATTGTGATTGTATGATTGTGATTGTATGATTGTGATTGTATGATTGTGATTGTATGATTGTGATTGTATGATTGTGATTGTTTGATTGTGATTGTATGATTGTGATTGTATGATTGTGATTGTGTGATTGTGATTGTATGATTGCGATTGTATGATTGTGATTGTATGAATGTGATTGTATAATAGTGATTGTATGATTTCAATTGCATGATTGTGATTGTATGATTGTGACTGTATGATTGTGATTGCATGATTGTGATTGTATGAATGTGATTGTATAATTGTTATTGTATGATTGTGATTGCATGACTGTGATTGTATGATTGTGATTGTATGATTGTGATTGTGTGATTGTGATTGTATGATTGTGATTGTACGATTGCGATTGAATGATTGTGATTGTATGGTTGTGATTGTACGATTCTGTATGTACGATTATGATTGTCGGATTGTGATTGTATGATTGTGATTATATGATTGTGATTGTATGATTGTGATTGTATGATTGTGATTGTATGATTGTGATTGTATAATTGTGATTGTATGATTGTGATTGTATGATTGTGATTGTATGATTGTGATTGTATGATTGTGATTGTATGATTGTGATTGTATGCTTGTGATTGTATGATTGTGATGGTATGATTGTGATTGTATGATTGTGATTGTATGACTGTGATTGTATGATTGTGATTGTATGATTGTGATTGTATGATTGTGATTGTATGATTGTGATTGTATGCTTGTGATTGTATGATTGTGATGGTATGATTGTGATTGTATGATTGTGATTGTATGACTGTGATTGTATGATTGTGATTGAATAATTGTGATTGTATGACTGTCATTGTATAATTGTGATTGTATGATTTGAATTGTATGATTGTGATTCTATGATTGTGATTGTATGATTGTGATTGTACGATTGCGATTGAATGATTGTGATTGTATAATTGTGATTGTATGATTTGAATTGTATAATTGTGATTGTATGATTTGAATTGCATGATTGTGATTGTATGATTGTGATTGTATGATTGTGATTGTATGATTGTGATTGTATGATTGTGACTGTATGATTGTGACTGTATGATTGTGTTGTATGATTGCGATCGTATGATTGCGATTGTATGATTGCGATTGTATGATTGGGATTGTATGATTGGGATTGTATGATTATGATTGTATGGCTGTGATTGTACGATTGTAATTGTACGATTGTGTTTGTACGATTGTGATTGTACGATTGTGATTGTACGACTGTGATTGTATGATTGTGATTGTATGATTGGGATTGTATGATTATGATTGTATGATTGTGATTGTACGATTGTGATTGTACGATTGTGATTGTACGACTGTGATTGTACGACTGTGATTGTATGATTGTGATTGTATGATTGTGATTGTATGATTGGGATTGTATGATTGTGATTGTATGATTGGGATTGAATGATTGTGATTGTATGGTTGTGATTTTACGATTCCGTATGTACGATTATGATTGTCGGATTGTGATCGTATGATTGTGATTGTATGGTTGTGATGGTACGATTATGATTGTCGGATTGTGATTGTATGATTGTGATTGTATGATTATGATTGTATCATTGTGATTGTATCATTGTGATTGTATCATTGTGATTGTATCATTGTGATTGTGCGATTGTGGATGTATCATTGTGATTATAACATTGTGATTGTATGATTATGATTGTATCATTGTGATTGTATGGTTGCGATTGGAGGATTGTGATTCTATGATTGTGATTGTATGATTGTGATTGTATGATTGTGATTCTATGATTGTGATTGTATGATTGTGATTGTATGATTGTGATTGTATGATTATGATTGTATGATTGTGCTTGTATGATTGTGATTGTATGACTGTGATTGTATGATTGTGATTGTATGATTGTGATTGTACGATTGCGATTGAATGATTGCGATTGTAGGGTTGTGACTGTACGACTCTGTACGTACGATTATGATTGTCGGATTGTGATTGTATGATTGTGATTGTATGGTTGTGATTGTACGATTATGATTGTCGGATTGTGATTGTATGATTGTGATTCTATGATTGCGATTGTATGATTGTGATTGTGTGATTGTGATTGTGTGATTGTGACTGTATGATTGTGTTGTATGATTGCGATCGTATGATTGGGATTGTGTGATTGTGATTGTATGATTGTTATTCTATGATGGTGATTGTATGATTGTGATTGAATGATTGTGATTGTATGGTTGTGATTGTACGATTCAGTATGTACGATTATGATTGTCGGATTGTGATTGTATGATTGTGATTGTATGGTTGTGATTGTATGATTGTGATTGTATGATTGTGATTGTATGATTGTGATTGTATGATTGTGATTCTATGATTGTGATTGTATGATTGTGATTGTATGAATGTGATTGTATAATTGCTATTGTATGATTGTGATTGTATGATTGTGATTGTATGATTGTGATTGTATGATTGAGATTGTATGATTGTGATGGTATGATTGTGATTGTATGATTGTGATTGTATGACTGCGATTGTATGATTGTGATTGAATGATTGTGATTGTATGATTGTCATTGTATAATTGTGATTGTATGATTTGAATTGTATGATTGTGATTCTATGATTGTGATTCTATGATTGCGATTCTATGATTGTGATTGTACGATTGCGATTGAATGATTGTGATTGTATGATTTTGATTGCATGATTGTGATTGCATGATTGTGATTGTATGATTGTGATTGTATGATTGTGATTGTATGATTGTGATTGTATGATTGTGATTCTATGATGGTGATTGTATGATTGTGATTGTATGATAGTGATTGTATGATTGTGATTGTGTGATTGTGATTGTGTGATTGTGATTGTATGATTGTGATTTTATGATTGTGATTGCATGATTGTGATTGTATGTTTGTGATTGTATGATTGTGATTGAATGATTGTGATTGAATGATTGTGATTGTATGATTGTCATTGTATTGTTGTGATTGTATGATTTGAATTGTATGACTGTGATTGCATGATTGCGATTGTATGATTGTGATTGTGTGATTGTGATTGTGTGAATGTGATTGTGTGATTGCGATTGTATGATTGCGATTGTGTGAATGGGATTGTACGATTTTGTATGTACGATTATGATTGTCGGATTGTGATTGTATGATTGTGATTGTATGATTGTGATTGTATGATTGTGATTGTATGATTGTGATTGAGTGATTGTGATTGTGTGATTGTGATTGTATGGTTGTGACTGTATGATTGTGATTGTATGATTGTGATTGTATGATTGTGATTGTATGATTGTGATTGTATGATTGTGATTGTATGATTGTGATTGTATGATTGTGATTGTATGATTGTGATTGTACGATTGCGATTGAATAATTGTGATTGTATGTTTGTGATTGTACGATTCTGTATGTACGATTATGATTGTCCGATTGTGATTGTATGATTGTGATTGTATGATTGTGATTGTATGATTGTGATTGTATGATTGTGATTGTATGATTGTGATTGTATGATTGTGATTGTACGATTGCGATTGAATGATTGTGATTGTATGGTTGTGATTGTACGATTCTGTATGTACGATTATGATTGTCGGATTGTTATTGTATGATTGTGATTGTGTGATTGTGAAGGTATGATTGTGATTGTATGATTGTGATTGTATGATTGTGATTGTATGCTTGTGATTGTATGATTGTGATGGTATGATTGTGATTGTATGATTGCGATTGTATGACTGTGATTGTATGATTGTGATTGAATAATTGTGATTGTATGATTGCCATTGTATAATTGTGATTGTATGATTTGAATTGTATGATTGTGATTCTATGATTGTGATTCTATGATTGTGATTGTATGATTGTGATTGTACGATTGCGATTGAATGATTGTGATTGTATGTTTGTGATTGTACGATTCTGTATGTACGATTATGATTGTCGGATTGTGATTGTATGATTGTGATTGTATGGTTGTGATGGTACGATTACGATTGTCGGATTGTGATTGTATGATTGTGATTGTATGATTATGATTGTATCATTGTGATTGTATCATTGTGATTGTGCGATTGTGGATGTATCATTGTGATTATAACATTGTCATTGTATGATTATGATTGTATCATTGTGATTGTATGGTTGCGATTGTAGGATTGTGATTCTATGATTGTAATTGTATGGTTGTGATTGTACGAACCTGTATGTACGATTATGATTGTCGGATTGTGATTGTATGATTGTGATTGTATGGTTGTGATTGTACGATTATGATTGTCGGATTGTGATTGTATGATTGTGATTGTGTGATTGTGACTGTATGATTGTGTTGTATGATTGCGATCGTATGATTGCGATTGTATGATTGCGATTGCATGATTGCGATTGTATGATTTGAATTGCATGATTGTGATTGTATGATTGTGATTGTATGATTGTGATTGTGTGATTTTGATTGTATGATAGTGATTGTATGATTGTGATCGTATTATTATGATTGTATGATTGCAATTGTATGATTGC
This sequence comes from Megachile rotundata, assembly GCF_050947335.1. Taxonomy (NCBI): domain Eukaryota; kingdom Metazoa; phylum Arthropoda; class Insecta; order Hymenoptera; family Megachilidae; genus Megachile; species Megachile rotundata. Next base: position 715,263 of record NC_134987.1, on the reverse strand, counting down.
GATTGTACGATTGTGATTGTACGACTGTGATTGTATGATTGTGATTGTATGATTGTGATTGTATGATTGTGATTGTATGATTGTGATTGTATGATTGTGATTGTATGATTGTGATTGTATGATTGTGATTGTATGATTGTGATTGTTTGATTGTGATTGTATGATTGTGATTGTATGATTGTGATTGTGTGATTGTGATTGTATGATTGCGATTGTATGATTGTGATTGTATGAATGTGATTGTATAATAGTGATTGTATGATTTCAATTGCATGATTGTGATTGTATGATTGTGACTGTATGATTGTGATTGCATGATTGTGATTGTATGAATGTGATTGTATAATTGTTATTGTATGATTGTGATTGCATGACTGTGATTGTATGATTGTGATTGTATGATTGTGATTGTGTGATTGTGATTGTATGATTGTGATTGTATGATTGTGATTGTATGATTGTGATTGTATGATTGTGATTGTATGATTGTGATTGTACGATTGCGATTGAATGATTGTGATTGTATGGTTGTGATTGTACGATTCTGTATGTACGATAATGATTGTCGGATTGTGATTGTATGATTGTGATTGTATGGTTGTGATTGTACGATTATGATTGTCGGATTGTGATTGTATGATTGTGATTGTATGATTGTGATTGTATGATTGTGATTGTATGATTGTGATTGTATGATTGTGATTGTATGATTGTGATTGTATGATTGTGATTGTATGATTGTGATTGTATGATTGTGATTGTATGATTGTGATTGTATGATTGTGATTGTCTGATTGTGATTGTATGATTGTGATTGTATGATTGTGATTGTATGATTGTGATTGTATGATTGTGATTGTATGATTGTGATTGTATGATTGTGATTTTGTGATTGTGACTGTATGATTGTGTTGTATGATTGCGATCGTATGATTGCGATTGTGTGATTGTGATTGTATGATAGTCATTGTATGATTGTGATCGTATGATTATGATTGTATGATTGCAATTGTATGGTTGCGATTGTATGATTGGGATTGTATGATTGTGATTGTATGATTGTGATTGTATGATTGTGATTGTATGATTGCGATTGTAGGGTTGTGACTGTACGACTCTGTACGTACGATTATGATTGTCGGATTGTGATTGTATGATTGTGATTGTATGGTTGTGATTGTACGATTATGATTGTCGGATTGTGATTGTATGATTGTGATTCTATGATTGCGATTGTATGATTGTGATTGTGTGATTGTGATTGTGTGATTGTGACTGTATGATTGTGTTGTATGATTGCGATCGTATGATTGGGATTGTGTGATTGTGATTGTATGATAGTCATTGTATGATTGTGATCGTATGATTATGATTGTATGATTGCAATTGTATGGTTGCGATTGTATGATTGGGATTGTATGATTGTGATTGTATGATTGTGATTGTATGATTGTGATTGGATGATTGTGATTGTATGATTGTGATTGTATGATTGTGACTGTATGATTGTGTTGTATGATTGCGATCGTATGATTGCGATTGTATGATTGCGATTGTATGATTGCGATTGTATGATTGGGATTGTATGATTGGGATTGTATGATTATGATTGTATGACTGTGATTGTACGATTGTAATTGTACGATTGTGTTTGTACGATTGTGATTGTACGATTGTGATTGTACGACTGTGATTGTATGATTGTGATTGTATGATTGTTATTCTATGATGGTGATTGTATGATTGTGATTGAATGATTGTGATTGTATGGTTGTGATTGTACGATTCAGTATGTACGATTATGATTGTCGGATTGTGATTGTATGATTGTGATTGTATGGTTGTGATTGTACGATTATGATTGTCGGATTGTGATTGTATGATTGTGATTGTATGATTGTGATTGTATGATTGTGATTGTATGATTGTGATTGTATGATTGTGATTCTATGATTGTGATTCTATGATTGTGATTGTATGATTGTGATTGTATGATTGTGTTGTATGATTGCGATCGTATGATTGCGATTGTATGATTGCGATTGTATGATTGCGATTGTATGATTTGAATTGCATGATTGTGATTGTATGATTGTGATTGTATGATTGTGATTGTGTGATTTTGATTGTATGATAGTGATTGTATGATTGTGATCGTATTATTATGATTGTATGATTGCAATTGTAAGATTGCGATTGTACGATTGTGATTGTACGACTGTGATTGTATGATTGTGATTGTATGATTGTGATTGTATGATTGTGATTGTATGATTGTGATTGTATGATTGTGATTGTATGATTGTGATTGTATGATTGTGATTGTATGATTGTGATTCTATGATTGTGATTGTATGATTGTGATTGTATGATTGTGATTGTGTGATTGTGCTTGTATGGTTGTGATTGTATGATTGTGATTGTTTGATTGTGATTGTATGATTGTGATTGTATGATTGTGATTGTGTGATTGTGATTGTATGATTGCGATTGTATGATTGTGATTGTATGAATGTGATTGTATAATAGTGATTGTATGATTTGAATTGCATGATTGTGATTGTATGATTGTGACTGTATGATTGTGATTGCATGATTGTGATTGTATGAATGTGATTGTATAATTGTTATTGTATGATTGTGATTGCATGACTGTGATTGTATGATTGTGATTGTATGATTGTGATTGTGTGATTGTGATTGTATGATTGTGATTGTATGATTGTGATTGTATGATTGTGATTCTATGATTGTGATTGTATGATTGTGATTGTACGATTGCGATTCAATGATTGTGATTGTATGGTTGTGATTGTACGATTCTGTATGTACGATAATGATTGTCGGATTGTGATTGTATGATTGTGATTGTATGGTTGTGATTGTACGATTATGATTGTCGGATTGTGATTGTATGATTGTGATTGTATGATTGTGATTGTATGATTGTGATTGTATGATTGTGATTGTATGATTGTGATTGTATGATTGTGATTGTATGATTGTGATTGTATGATTGTGATTGTATGATTGTGATTGTATGATTGTGATTGTATGATTGTGATTGTATGATTGTGATTGTACGATTGCGATTGAATAATTGTGATTGTATGTTTGTGATTGTACGATTCTGTATGTACGATTATGATTGTCCGATTGTGATTGTATGATTGTGATTGTATGATTGTGATTGTATGATTGTGATTGTATGATTGTGATTGTATGATTGTGATTGTATGATTGTGATTGTACGATTGCGATTGAATGATTGTGATTGTATGGTTGTGATTGTACGATTCTGTATGTACGATTATGATTGTCGGATTGTGATTGTATGATTGTGATTGTATGGTTGTGATTGTACGATTATGATTGTCGGATTGTGATTGTATGATTGTGATTGTGTGATTGTGACTGTATGATTGTGTTGTATGATTGCGATCGTATGATTGCGATTGTATGATTGCGATTGCATGATTGCGATTGTATGATTTGAATTGCATGATTGTGATTGTATGATTGTGATTGTATGATTGTGATTGTGTGATTTTGATTGTATGATAGTGATTGTATGATTGTGATCGTATTATTATGATTGTATGATTGCAATTGTATGATTGCGATTGTACGATTGTGATTGTACGACTGTGATTGTATGATTGTGATTGTATGATTGTGATTGTATGATTGTGATTGTATGATTGTGATTGTATGATTGTGATTGTATGATTGTGATTGTATGATTGTGATTGTATGATTGTGATTGTTTGATTGTGATTGTATGATTGTGATTGTATGATTGTGATTGTGTGATTGTGATTGTATGATTGCGATTGTATGATTGTGATTGTATGAATGTGATTGTATAATAGTGATTGTATGATTTCAATTGCATGATTGTGATTGTATGATTGTGACTGTATGATTGTGATTGCATGATTGTGATTGTATGAATGTGATTGTATAATTGTTATTGTATGATTGTGATTGCATGACTGTGATTGTATGATTGTGATTGTATGATTGTGATTGTGTGATTGTGATTGTATGATTGTGATTGTATGATTGTGATTGTATGATTGTGATTGTATGATTGTGATTGTATGATTGTGATTGTATGATTGTGATTGTACGATTGCGATTGAATGATTGTGATTGTATGGTTGTGATTGTACGATTCTGTATGTACGATAATGATTGTCGGATTGTGATTGTATGATTGTGACTGTATGGTTGTGATTGTACGATTATGATTGTCGGATTGTGATTGTATGATTGCGATTGTATGATTGTGATTGTATGATTGTGATTGTATGATTGTGATTGTATGATTGTGATTGTATGATTGTGATTGTATGATTGTGATTGCATGATTGTGATTGTATGATTGTGATTGTATGATTGTGATTGTATGATTGTGATTGTCTGATTGTGATTGTATGATTGTGATTGTATGATTGTGATTGTATGATTGTGATTGTATGATTGTGATTGTATGATTGTGATTGTATGATTGTGATTTTGTGATTGTGACTGTATGATTGTGTTGTATGATTGCGATCGTATGATTGCGATTGTGTGATTGTGATTGTATGATAGTCATTGTATGATTGTGATCGTATGATTATGATTGTATGATTGCAATTGTATGGTTGCGATTGTATGATTGGGATTGTATGATTGTGATTGTATGATTGTGATTGTATGATTGTGATTGTATGATTGCGATTGTAGGGTTGTGACTGTACGACTCTGTACGTACGATTATGATTGTCGGATTGTGATTGTATGATTGTGATTGTATGGTTGTGATTGTACGATTATGATTGTCGGATTGTGATTGTATGATTGTGATTCTATGATTGCGATTGTATGATTGTGATTGTGTGATTGTGATTGTGTGATTGTGACTGTATGATTGTGTTGTATGATTGCGATCGTATGATTGGGATTGTGTGATTGTGATTGTATGATAGTCATTGTATGATTGTGATCGTATGATTATGATTGTATGATTGCAATTGTATGGTTGCGATTGTATGATTGGGATTGTATGATTGTGATTGTATGATTGTGATTGTATGATTGTGATTGGATGATTGTGATTGTATGATTGTGATTGTATGATTGTGACTGTATGATTGTGTTGTATGATTGCGATCGTATGATTGCGATTGTATGATTGCGATTGTATGATTGCGATTGTATGATTGGGATTGTATGATTGGGATTGTATGATTATGATTGTATGACTGTGATTGTACGATTGTAATTGTACGATTGTGTTTGTACGATTGTGATTGTACGATTGTGATTGTACGACTGTGATTGTATGATTGTGATTGTATGATTGTTATTCTATGATGGTGATTGTATGATTGTGATTGAATGATTGTGATTGTATGGTTGTGATTGTACGATTCAGTATGTACGATTATGATTGTCGGATTGTGATTGTATGATTGTGATTGTATGGTTGTGATTGTACGATTATGATTGTCGGATTGTGATTGTATGATTGTGATTGTATGATTGTGATTGTATGATTGTGATTGTATGATTGTGATTGTATGATTGTGATTGTATGATTGTGATTGTATGATTGTGATTGTATGATTGTTATTGTATGATTGTGATTCTATGATTGCGATTGTATGATTGTGATTGTATGAATGTGATTGTATAATTGCTATTGTATGATTGTGATTGTATGATTGTGATTGTATGATTGTGATTGTATGATTGTGATTGTATGATTGTGATTGTATGACTGCGATTGTATGATTGTGATTGAATGATTGTGATTGTATGATTGTCATTGTACAATTGTGATTGTATGATTTGAATTGTATGATTGTGATTCTATGATTGTGATTCTATGATTGCGATTCTATGATTGTGATTGTACGATTGCGATTGAATGATTGTGATTGTATGATTGTGATTGCATGATTGTGATTGTATGATTGTGATTGTATGATTGTGATTGTATGATTGTGATTGTATGATTGTGATTCTATGATGGTGATTGTATGATTGTGATTGTATGATAGTGATTGTATGATTGTGATTGCGTGATTGTGATTGTGTGATTGTGATTGTATGATTGTGATTTTATGATTGTGATTGCATGATTGTGATCGTATGTTTGTGATTGTATGATTGTGATTGAATGATTGTGATTGTATGATTGTCATTGTATTGTTGTGATTGTATGATTTGAATTGTATGACTGTGATTGCATGATTGCGATTGTATGATTGTGATTGTGTGATTGTGATTGTGTGAATGTGATTGTGTGATTGCGATTGTATGATTGCGATTGTGTGAATGGGATTGTACGATTTTGTATGTACGATTATGATTGTCGGATTGTGATTGTATGATTGTGATTGTATGATTGTGATTGTATGATTGTGATTGAGTGATTGTGATTGTGTGATTGTGATTGTATGGTTGTGACTGTATGATTGTGATTGTATGATTGTGATTGTATGATTGTGATTGTATGATTGTGATTGTATGATTGTGATTGTGTGATTTTGATTGTATGATAGTGATTGTATGATTGTGATCGTATTATTATGATTGTATGATTGCAATTGTATGATTGCGATTGTACGATTGTGATTGTACGACTGTGATTGTATGATTGTGATTGTTTGATTGTGATTGTATGATTGTGATTGTATGATTGTGATTGTATGATTGTGATTGTATGATTGTGATTGTATGATTGTGATTGTATGATTGTGATTGTATGATTGTGATTGTATGATTGTGATTGTATGATTGTGATTGTATGATTGTGATTGTATGATTGTGATTGTATGATTGTGATTGTGTGATTTGAATTGCATGATTGTGATTGTATGATTGTGATTGTATGATTGTGATTGTATGATTGTGATTGTGTGATTTTGATTGTATGATAGTGATTGTATGATTGTGATCGTATTATTATGATTGTATGATTGCAATTGTATGATTGCGATTGTACGATTGTGATTGTACGACTGTGATTGTATGATTGTGATTGTTTGATTGTGATTGTATGATTGTGATTGTATGATTGTGATTGTATGATTGTGATTGTATGATTGTGATTGTATGATTGTGATTGTATGATTGTGATTGTATGATTGTGATTGTATGATTGTGATTGTATGATTGTGATTGTATGATTGTGATTGTATGATTGTGATTGTATGATTGTGATTCTATGATTGTGATTGTATGATTGTGATTGTATGAATGTGATTGTATAATTGCTATTGTATGATTGTGATTGTATGATTGTGATTGTATGATTGTGATTGTATGATTGAGATTGGATGATTGTGATGGTATGATTGTGATTGTATGATTGTGATTGTATGACTGTGATTGTATGATTGTGATTGAATGATTGTGATTGTATGATTGTCATTGTATAATTGTGATTGTATGATTTGAATTGTATGATTGTGATTCTATGATTGTGATTCTATGATTGTGATTCTATGATTGTGATTGTACGATTGCGATTGAATGATTGTGATTGTATGATTGTGATTGTATGATTGTGATTGTATGATTGTGATTGTATGATAGCGCATGTATGATTGCGATTGAATGATTGTGATTGTATGATTGTGATTCTATGATGGTGATTGTATGATTGTGATTGTATGATAGTGATTGTATGATTGTGATTGTGTGATTGTGATTGTGTGATTGTGATTGTATGATTGTGATTGTATGATTGTGATTGCATGATTGTGATTGTATGTTTGTGATTGTATGATTGTGATTGAATGATTGTGATTGTATGATTGTCATTGTATTGTTGTGATTGTATGATTTGAATTGTATGACTGTGATTGCATGATTGTGATTGTATGATTGTGATTGTGTGATTGTGATTGTGTGAATGTGATTGTGTGATTTCGATTGTATGATTGCGGTTGTGTGAATGGGATTGTACGATTTTGTATGTACGATTATGATTGTCGGATTGTGATTGTATGATTGTGATTGTATGATTGTGATTGTATGATTGTGATTGTATGATTGTGATTGTATGATTGTGATTGAGTGATTGTGATTGTGTGATTGTGATTGTATGGTTGTGACTGTATGATTGTGATTGTACGACTGTGATTGTATGATTGTGATTGAATAATTGTGATTGTATGATTGTCATTGTATAATTGTGATTGTATGATTTGAATTGTATGATTGTGATTCTATGATTGTGATTGTATGATTGTGATTGTACGATTGCGATTGAATGATTGTGATTGTATGTTTGTGATTGTACGATTCTGTATGTACGATTATGATTGTCGGATTGTGATTGTATGATTGTGATTGTATGATTGTGATTGTATGATTGTGATTGTATGATTGTGATTGTATGATTGTGATTGAGTGATTGTGATTGTGTGATTGTGATTGTATGATTGTGATTGTATGATTGTGATTGTATGATTGTGATTGTATGATTGTGATTGTATGATTGTGATTGTTTGATTGTGATTGTATGATTGTGATTGTATGATTGTGATTGTGTGATTGTGATTGTATGATTGCGATTGTATGATTGTGATTGTATGAATGTGATTGTATAATAGTGATTGTATGATTTCAATTGCATGATTGTGATTGTATGATTGTGACTGTATGATTGTGATTGCATGATTGTGATTGTATGAATGTGATTGTATAATTGTTATTGTATGATTGTGATTGCATGACTGTGATTGTATGATTGTGATTGTATGATTGTGATTGTGTGATTGTGATTGTATGATTGTGATTGTATGATTGTGATTGTATGATTGTGATTGTATGATTGTGATTGTATGATTGTGATTGTACGATTGCGATTGAATGATTGTGATTGTATGGTTGTGATTGTACGATTCTGTATGTACGATAATGATTGTCGGATTCTGATTGTATGATTGTGATTGTATGGTTGTGATTGTACGATTATGATTGTCGGATTGTGATTGTATGATTGTGATTGTATGATTGTGATTGTATGATTGTGATTGTATGATTGTGATTGTATGATTGTGATTGTATGATTGTGATTGTATGATTGTGATTGTATGATTGTGATTGTATGATTGTGATTGTATGATTGTGATTGTATGATTGTGATTGTCTGATTGTGATTGTATGATTGTGATTGTATGATTGTGATTGTATGATTGTGATTGTATGATTGTGATTGTATGATTGTGATTTTGTGATTGTGACTGTATGATTGTGTTGTATGATTGCGATCGTATGATTGCGATTGTGTGATTGTGATTGTATGATAGTCATTGTATGATTGTGATCGTATGATTATGATTGTATGATTGCAATTGTATGGTTGCGATTGTATGATTGGGATTGTATGATTGTGATTGTATGATTGTGATTGTATGATTGTGATTGTATGATTGCGATTGTAGGGTTGTGACTGTACGACTCTGTACGTACGATTATGATTGTCGGATTGTGATTGTATGATTGTGATTGTATGGTTGTGATTGTACGATTATGATTGTCGGATTGTGATTGTATGATTGTGATTCTATGATTGCGATTGTATGATTGTGATTGTGTGATTGTGATTGTGTGATTGTGACTGTATGATTGTGTTGTATGATTGCGATCGTATGATTGGGATTGTGTGATTGTGATTGTATGATAGTCATTGTATGATTGTGATCGTATGATTATGATTGTATGATTGCAATTGTATGGTTGCGATTGTATGATTGGGATTGTATGATTGTGATTGTATGATTGTCATTGTATGATTGTGATTGGATGATTGTGATTGTATGATTGTGATTGTATGATTGTGACTGTATGATTGTGTTGTATGATTGCGATCGTATGATTGCGATTGTATGATTGCGATTGTATGATTGCGATTGTATGATTGGGATTGTATGATTGGGATTGTATGATTATGATTGTATGACTGTGATTGTACGATTGTAATTGTACGATTGTGTTTGTACGATTGTGATTGTACGATTGTGATTGTACGACTGTGATTGTATGATTGTGATTGTATGATTGTTATTCTATGATGGTGATTGTATGATTGTGATTGAATGATTGTGATTGTATGGTTGTGATTGTACGATTCAGTATGTACGATTATGATTGTCGGATTGTGATTGTATGATTGTGATTGTATGGTTGTGATTGTACGATTATGATTGTCGGATTGTGATTGTATGATTGTGATTGTATGATTGTGATTGTATGATTGTGATTGTATGATTGTGATTGTATGATTGTGATTCTATGATTGTGATTCTATGATTGTGATTGTATGATTGTGATTGTATGATTGTGTTGTATGATTGCGATCGTATGATTGCGATTGTATGATTGCGATTGTATGATTGCGATTGTATGATTTGAATTGCATGATTGTGATTGTATGATTGTGATTGTATGATTGTGATTGTGTGATTTTGATTGTATGATAGTGATTGTATGATTGCGATCGTATTATTATGATTGTATGATTGCAATTGTAAGATTGCGATTGTACGATTGTGATTGTACGACTGTGATTGTATGATTGTGATTGTATGATTGTGATTGTATGATTGTGATTGTATGATTGTGATTGTATGATTGTGATTGTATGATTGTGATTGTATGATTGTGATTGTATGATTGTGATTGTATGATTGTGATTCTATGATTGTGATTGTATGATTGTGATTGTATGATTGTGATTGTGTGATTGTGCTTGTATGGTTGTGATTGTATGATTGTGATTGTTTGATTGTGATTGTATGATTGTGATTGTATGATTGTGATTGTGTGATTGTGATTGTATGATTGCGATTGTATGATTGTGATTGTATGAATGTGATTGTATAATAGTGATTGTATGATTTGAATTGCATGATTGTGATTGTATGATTGTGACTGTATGATTGTGATTGCATGCTTGTGATTGTATGAATGTGATTGTATAATTGTTATTGTATGATTGTGATTGCATGACTGTGATTGTATGATTGTGATTGTATGATTGTGATTGTGTGATTGTGATTGTATGATTGTGATTGTATGATTGTGATTGTATGATTGTGATTCTATGATTGTGATTGTATGATTGTGATTGTACGATTGCGATTGAATGATTGTGATTGTATGGTTGTGATTGTACGATTCTGTATGTACGATAATGATTGTCGGATTGTGATTGTATGATTGTGATTGTATGGTTGTGATTGTACGATTATGATTGTCGGATTGTGATTGTATGATTGTGATTGTATGATTGTGATTGTATGATTGTGATTGTATGATTGTGATTGTATGATTGTGATTGTATGATTGTGATTGTATGATTGTGATTGTATGATTGTGATTGTATGATTGTGATTGTACGATTGCGATTGAATGATTGTGATTGTATGGTTGTGATTGTACGATTCTGTATGTACGATTATGATTGTCGGATTGTGATTGTATGATTGTGATTGTGTGATTGTGAAGGTATGATTGTGATTGTATGATTGTGATTGTATGATTGTGATTGTATGCTTGTGATTGTATGATTGTGATGGTATGATTGTGATTGTATGATTGCGATTGTATGACTGTGATTGTATGATTGTGATTGAATAATTGTGATTGTATGATTGCCATTGTATAATTGTGATTGTATGATTTGAATTGTATGATTGTGATTCTATGATTGTGATTGTATGATTGTGATTGTACGATTGCGATTGAATGATTGTGATTGTATGTTTGTGATTGTACGATTCTGTATGTACGATTATGATTGTCGGATTGTGATTGTATGGTTGCGATTGTAGGATTGTGATTCTATGATTGTAATTGTATGGTTGTGATTGTACGAACCTGTATGTACGATTATGATTGTCGGATTGTGATTGTATGATTGTGATTGTATGGTTGTGATTGTACGATTATGATTGTCGGATTGTGATTGTATGATTGTGATTGTGTGATTGTGACTGTATGATTGTGTTGTATGATTGCGATCGTATGATTGCGATTGTATGATTGCGATTGCATGATTGCGATTGTATGATTTGAATTGCATGATTGTGATTGTATGATTGTGATTGTATGATTGTGATTGTGTGATTTTGATTGTATGATAGTGATTGTATGATTGTGATCGTATTATTATGATTGTATGATTGCAATTGTATGATTGCGATTGTACGATTGTGATTGTACGACTGTGACTGTATGATTGTGATTGTATGATTGTGATTGTATGATTGTGATTGTATGATTGTGATTGTATGATTGTGATTGTATGATTGTGATTGTATGATTGTGATTGTATGATTGTGATTGTTTGATTGTGATTGTATGATTGTGATTGTATGATTGTGATTGTGTGATTGTGATTGTATGATTGCGATTGTATGATTGTGATTGTATGAATGTGATTGTATAATAGTGATTGTATGATTTCAATTGCATGATTGTGATTGTATGATTGTGACTGTATGATTGTGATTGCATGATTGTGATTGTATGAATGTGATTGTATAATTGTTATTGTATGATTGTGATTGCATGACTGTGATTGTATGATTGTGATTGTATGATTGTGATTGTGTGATTGTGATTGTATGATTGTGATTGTATGATTGTGATTGTATGATTGTGATTGTATGATTGTGATTGTATGATTGTGATTGTATGATTGTGATTGTACGATTGCGATTGAATGATTGTGATTGTATGGTTGTGATTGTACGATTCTGTATGTACGATAATGATTGTCGGATTGTGATTGTATGATTGTGATTGTATGGTTGTGATTGTACGATTATGATTGTCGGATTGTGATTGTATGATTGTGATTGTATGATTGTGATTGTATGATTGTGATTGTATGATTGTGATTGTATGATTGTGATTGTATGATTGTGATTGTATGATTGTGATTGTATGATTGTGATTGTATGATTGTGATTGTATGATTGTGATTGTCTGATTGTGATTGTATGATTGTGGTTGTATGATTGTGATTGTATGATTGTGATTGTATGATTGTGATTGTATGATTGTGATTTTGTGATTGTGACTGTATGATTGTGTTGTATGATTGCGATCGTATGATTGCGATTGTGTGATTGTGATTGTATGATAGTCATTGTATGATTGTGATCGTATGATTATGATTGTATGATTGCAATTGTATGGTTGCGATTGTATGATTGGGATTGTATGATTGTGATTGTATGATTGTGATTGTATGATTGTGATTGTATGATTGCGATTGTAGGGTTGTGACTGTACGACTCTGTACGTACGATTATGATTGTCGGATTGTGATTGTATGATTGTGATTGTATGGTTGTGATTGTACGATTATGATTGTCGGATTGTGATTGTATGATTGTGATTCTATGATTGCGATTGTATGATTGTGATTGTGTGATTGTGATTGTGTGATTGTGACTGTATGATTGTGTTGTATGATTGCGATCGTATGATTGGGATTGTGTGATTGTGATTGTATGATAGTCATTGTATGATTGTGATCGTATGATTATGATTGTATGATTGCAATTGTATGGTTGCGATTGTATGATTGGGATTGTATGATTGTGATTGTATGATTGTGATTGTATGATTGTGATTGGATGATTGTGATTGTATGATTGTGATTGTATGATTGTGACTGTATGATTGTGTTGTATGATTGCGATCGTATGATTGCGATTGTATGATTGCGATTGTATGATTGCGATTGTATGATTGGGATTGTATGATTGGGATTGTATGATTATGATTGTATGACTGTGATTGTACGATTGTAATTGTACGATTGTGTTTTTACGATTGTGATTGTACGATTGTGATTGTACGACTGTGATTGTATGATTGTGATTGTATGATTGTTATTCTATGACGGTGATTGTATGATTGTGATTGAATGATTGTGATTGTATGGTTGTGATTGTACGATTCAGTATGTACGATTATGATTGTCGGATTGTGATTGTATGATTGTGATTGTATGGTTGTGATTGTACGATTATGATTGTCGGATTGTGATTGTATGATTGTGATTGTATGATTGTGATTGTATGATTGTGATTGTATGATTGTGATTGTATGATTGTGATTGTATGATTGTTATTGTATGATTGTGATTCTATGATTGTGATTGTATGATTGTGATTGTATGAATGTGATTGTATAATTGCTATTGTATGATTGTGATTGTATGATTGTGATTGTATGATTGTGATTGTATGATTGTGATTGTATGACTGCGATTGTATGATTGTGATTGAATGATTGTGATTGTATGATTGTCATTGTACAATTGTGATTGTATGATTTGAATTGTATGATTGTGATTCTATGATTGTGATTCTATGATTGCGATTCTATGATTGTGATTGTACGATTGCGATTGAATGATTGTGATTGTATGATTGTGATTGCATGATTGTGATTGTATGATTGTGATTGTATGATTGTGATTGTATGATTGTGATTGTATGATTGTGATTCTATGATGGTGATTGTATGATTGGGATTGTATGATAGTGATTGTATGATTGTGATTGCGTGATTGTGATTGTGTGATTGTGATTGTATGATTGTGATTTTATGATTGTGATTGCATGATTGTGATCGTATGTTTGTGATTGTATGATTGTGATTGAATGATTGTGATTGTATGATTGTCATTGTATTGTTGTGATTGTATGATTTGAATTGTATGACTGTGATTGCATGATTGCGATTGTATGATTGTGATTGTGTGATTGTGATTGTGTGAATGTGATTGTGTGATTGCGATTGTATGATTGCGATTGTGTGAATGGGATTGTACGATTTTGTATGTACGATTATGATTGTCGGATTGTGATTGTATGATTGTGATTGTATGATTGTGATTGTATGATTGTGATTGTATGATTGTGATTGAGTGATTGTGATTGTGTGATTGTGATTGTATGGTTGTGACTGTATGATTGTGATTGTATGATTGTGATTGTATGATTGTGATTGTGTGATAGTGATTGTATGATTGTGATTGTATGAATGTGATTGTATAATTGTTATTGTATGATTGTGATTGTATGATTGTGATTGTATGATTGTGATTGTATGATTGTGATTGTATGATTGTGATTGTGTGATTTGAATTGCATGATTGTGATTGTATGATTGTGATTGTATGATTGTGATTGTGTGATTTTGATTGTATGATAGTGATTGTATGATTGTGATCGTATTATTATGATTGTATGATTGCAATTGTATGATTGCGATTGTACGATTGTGATTGTACGACTGTGATTGTATGATTGTGATTGTATGATTGTGATTGTATGATTGTGATTGTATGATTGTGATTGTATGATTGTGATTGTATGATTGTGTTTGTATGATTGTGATTGTATGATTGTGATTGTTTGATTGTGATTGTATGATTGTGATTGTATGATTGTGATTGTGTGATTGTGATTGTATGATTGCGATTGTATGATTGTGATTGTATGAATGTGATTGTATAATAGTGATTGTATGATTTCAATTGCATGATTGTGATTGTATGATTGTGACTGTATGACTGTGATTGCATGATTGTGATTGTATGAATGTGATTGTATAGTTGTTATTGTATGATTGTGATTGCATGACTGTGATTGTATGATTGTGATTGTATGATTGTGATTGTGTGATTGTGATTGTATCATTGTGATTGTGTGATTGTGGTTGTATCATTGTGATTATAGCATTGAGATTGTATGATTGTGATTGTATGATTGTGATTGTATGATTGTGATTGTATGATTGTGATTGTATGATTGTGATTGTATGATTGTGATTGTATGATTGTGATTGTATGATTGTGATTGTATGATTGTGATTGTACGATTGCGATTGAATGATTGTGATTGTATGGTTGTCATTGTACGATTCTGTATGTACGATAATGATTGTCGGATTGTGATTGTATGATTGTGATTGTATGGTTGTGATTGTACGATTATGATTGTCGGATTGTGATTGTATGATTGTGATTGTATGATTGTGATTGTATGATTGTGATTGTATGATTGTGATTGTATGATTGTGATTGTATGATTGTGATTGTATGATTGTGATTGTATGATTGTGATTGTATGATTGTGATTGTATGATTGTGATTGTATGATTGTGATTGTCTGATTGTGATTGTATGATTGTGATTGTATGATTGTGATTGTATGATTGTGATTGTATGATTGTGATTGTATGATTGTGATTGTGTGATTGTGACTGTATGATTGTGTTGTATGATTGCGATCGTATGATTGCGATTGTGTGATTGTGATTGTATGATAGTCATTGTATGATTGTGATCGTATGATTATGATTGTATGATTGCAATTGTATGGTTGCGATTGTATGATTGGGATTGTATGATCGTGATTGTATGATTGTGATTGTATGATTGTGATTGTATGATTGCGATTGTATGATTGCGATTGTATGATTGCGATTGTATGATTGCGATTGTATGATTGCGATTGTATGATTATGATTGTATGATTGTGATTTTATGAATGTGATTGTATAATAGTGATTGTATGATTTGAATTGCATGATTGTGATTGTATGATTGTGACTGTATGATTGTGATTGCATGATTGTGATTGTACGATTGTGATTGTACCATTGTGATTGTACGACTGTGATTGTATGATTGTGATTGTATGATTGTGATTCTATGATGGTGATTGTATGATTGTGATTGAATGATTGTGATTGTATGGTTGTGATTGTACGATTCAGTATGTACGATTATGATTGTCGGATTGTGATTGAATGATTGTGATTGTACGATTATGATTGTCGGATTGTGACTGTATGATTGTGATTGTATGATTGTGATTGTATGATTGTGATTGTATGATTGTGATTGTATGATTGTGATTGTATGATTGTGATTGTATGATTGTGATTGTATGATTGTGATTGTATGATTGTGATTCTATGATTGTGATTGTATGATTGTGATTGTATGATTGTGATTGTATGATTGTGATTGTATGATTGTGATTGTATGATTGTGATTGTGTGATTGTGACTGTATGATTGTGTTGCATGATTGCGATCGTATGATTGCGTTTGTGTGATTGTGATTGTATGATAGTCATTGTATGATTGTGATCGTATGATTGCAATTGTATGGTTGCGATTGTATGATTTGAATTGCATGATTGTGATTGTATGATTGTGACTGTATGATTGTGATTGCATGATTGTGATTGTATGAATGTGATTGTATAATTGTTATTGTATGATTGTGATTGCATGACTGTGATTGTATGATTGTGATTGTATGATTGTGATTGTGTGATTGCGATTGTATGATTGCGATTGTATGATTATGATTGTATGATTGTGATTGTACGATTGTAATTGTACGATTGTGATCGTACGATTGTGATTGTACCATTGTGATTGTACGACTGTGATTGTATGATTGTGATTGTATGATTGTGATTCTATGATGGTGATTGTATGATTGTGATTGAATGATTGTGATTGTATGGTTGTGATTGTACGATTCAGTATGTACGATTATGATTGTCGGATTGTGATTGAATGATTGTGATTGTATGGTTGTGATTGTACGATTATGATTGTCGGATTGTGACTGTATGATTGTGATTGTATGATTGTGATTGTATGATTGTGATTGTATGATTGTGATTGTATGATTGTGATTGTATGATTGTGATTGTATGATTGTGATTGTATGATTGTGATTGTATGATTGTGATTCTATGATTGTGATTGTATGATTGTGATTGTATGATTGTGATTGTGTGATTGTGCTTGTATGGTTGTGATTGTATGATTGTGATTGTATGGTTGTGATTGTACGATTATGATTGTCGGATTGTGACTGTATGATTGTGATTGTATGATTGTGACTGTATGATTGTGATTGTATGATTGTGATTGTATGATTGTGATTGTGTGATTGTGATTGTATGATTGCGATTGTATGATTGTGATTGTATGAATGTGATTGTATAATAGTGATTGTATGATTTGAATTGCATGATTGTGATTGTATGATTGTGACTGTATGATTGTGATTGCATGATTGTGATTGTATGAATGTGATTGTATAATTGTTATTGTATGATTGTGATTGCATGACTGTGATTGTATGATTGTGATTGTATGATTGTGATTGTGTGATTGTGATTGTATGATTGTGATTGTATGATTGTGATTGTATGATTGTGATTGTATGATTGTGATTGTACGATTGCGATTGAATGATTGTGATTGTATGGTTGTGATTGTACGATTCTGTATGTACGATAATGATTGTCGGATTGTGATTGTATGATTGTGATTGTATGGTTGTGATTGTACGATTATGATTGTCGGATTGTGATTGTATGATTGTGATTGTATGATTGTGATTGTATGATTGTGATTGTATGATTGTGATTGTATGATTGTGATTGTATGATTGTGATTGTATGATTGTGATTGTATGATTGTGATTGTACGATTGTGATTGTATGATTGTGATTGTATGATTGTGATTGTATGATTGTGATTGTATGATTGTGATTGTATGATTGTGATTGTATGATTGTGATTGTCTGATTGTGATTGTATGATTGTGATTGTCTGATTGTGATTGTATGATTGTGATTGTATGATTGTGATTGTATGATTGTGATTGTGTGATTGTGACTGTATGATTGTGTTGTATGATTGCGATCGTATGATTGCGATTGTGTGATCGTGATTGTATGATAGTCATTGTATGATTGTGATCGTATGATTATGATTGTATGATTGCAATTGTATGGTTGCGATTGTATGATTGGGATTGTATGATTGTGATTGTATGATTGTGATTGTATGATTGTGATTGTATGATTGTGATTGTATGATTGTGACTGTATGATTGTGTTGTATGATTGCGATCGTATGATTGCGATTGTATGATTGCGATTGTATGATTGCGATTGTATGATTGCGATTGTATGATTATGATTGTATGATTGTGATTGTACGATTGTAATTGTACGATTGTGATTGTACGATTGTGATTGTACCATTGTGATTGTACGACTGTGATTGTATGATTGTGATTGTATGATTGTGATTCTATGATGGTGATTGTGTGATTGTGATTGAATGATTGTGATTGTATGGTTGTGATTGTACGATTCAGTATGTACGATTATGATTGTCGGATTGTGATTGAATGATTGTGATTGTATGGTTGTGATTGTACGATTATGATTGTCGGATTGTGACTGTATGATTGTGATTGTATGATTGTGACTGTATGATTGTGATTGTATGATTGTGATTGTATGATTGTGATTGTATGATTGTGATTGTATGATTGTGATTGTATGATTGTGATTGTATGATTGTGATTCTATGATTGTGATTGTATGATTGTGATTGTATGAATGTGATTGTATAATTGCTATTGTATGATTGTGATTGTATGATTGTGATTGTATGATTGTGATTGTATGATTGTGATTGTATGATTGAGATTGGATGATTGTGATGGTATGATTGTGATTGTATGATTGTGATTGTATGACTGTGATTGTATGATTGTGATTGAATGATTGTGATTGTATGATTGTCATTGTATAATTGTGATTGTATGATTTGAATTGTATGATTGTGATTCTATGATTGTGATTCTATGATTGTGATTCTATGATTGTGATTGTACGATTGCGATTGAATGATTGTGATTGTATGATTGTGATTGTATGATTGTGATTGTATGATTGTGATTGTATGATAGCGCATGTATGATTGCGATTGAATGATTGTGATTGTATGATTGTGATTCTATGATGGTGATTGTATGATTGTGATTGTATGATAGTGATTGTATGATTGTGATTGTGTGATTGTGATTGTGTGATTGTGATTGTATGATTGTGATTGTATGATTGTGATTGCATGATTGTGATTGTATGTTTGTGATTGTATGATTGTGATTGAATGATTGTGATTGTATGATTGTCATTGTATTGTTGTGATTGTATGATTTGAATTGTATGACTGTGATTGCATGATTGTGATTGTATGATTGTGATTGTGTGATTGTGATTGTGTGAATGTGATTGTGTGATTTCGATTGTATGATTGCGATTGTGTGAATGGGATTGTACGATTTTGTATGTACGATTATGATTGTCGGATTGTGATTGTATGATTGTGATTGTATGATTGTGATTGTATGATTGTGATTGTATGATTGTGATTGTATGATTGTGATTGAGTGATTGTGATTGTGTGATTGTGATTGTATGGTTGTGACTGTATGATTGTGATTGTACGACTGTGATTGTATGATTGTGATTGAATAATTGTGATTGTATGATTGTCATTGTATAATTGTGATTGTATGATTTGAATTGTATGATTGTGATTCTATGATTGTGATTGTATGATTGTGATTGTACGATTGCGATTGAATGATTGTGATTGTATGTTTGTGATTGTACGATTCTGTATGTACGATTATGATTGTCGGATTGTGATTGTATGATTGTGATTGTATGATTGTGATTGTATGATTGTGATTGTATGATTGTGATTGTATGATTGTGATTGAGTGATTGTGATTGTGTGATTGTGATTGTATGGTTGTGACTGTATGATTGTGATTGTATGATTGTGATTGTATGATTGTGATTGTACGATTGCGATTGAATGATTGTGATTGTATGTTTGTGATTGTACGATTCTGTATGTACGATTATGATTGTCGGATTGTGATTGTATGATTGTGATTGTATGATTGTGATTGTATGATTGTGATTGTATGATTGTGATTGAGTGATTGTGATTGTGTGATTGTGATTGTATGGTTGTGACTGTATGATTGTAATTGTATGATTGTGATTGTATGATTGTGATTGTATGATTGTGATTGTATGATTGTGATTGTACGATTGCGATTGAATGATTGTGATTGTATGGTTGTGATTGTACGATTCTGTATGTACGATTATGATTGTCGGATTGTGATTGTATGATTGTGATTGTGTGATTGTGAAGGTATGATTGTGATTGTATGATTGTGATTGTATGATTGTGATTGTATGCTTGTGATTGTATGATTGTGATGGTATGATTGTCATTGTATGATTGTGATTGTATGACTGTGATTGTATGATTGTGATTGAATAATTGTGATTGTATGATTGCCATTGTATAATTGTGATTGTATGATTTGAATTGTATGATTGTGATTCTATGATTGTGATTGTATGATTGTGATTGTACGATTGCGATTGAATGATTGTGATTGTATGTTTGTGATTGCACGATTCTGTATGTACGATTATGATTGTCGGATTGTGATTGTATGATTGTGATTGTATGGTTGCGATGGTACGATTACGATTGTCGGATTGTGATTGTATGATTGTGATTGTATGATTATGATTGTATCATTGTGATTGTATCATTGTGATTGTGCGATTGTGGATGTATCATTGTGATTATAACATTGTCATTGTATGATTATGATTGTATCATTGTGATTGTATGGTTGCGATTGTAGGATTGTGATTCTATGATTGTAATTGTATGGTTGTGATTGTACGATCCTGTATGTACGATTATGATTGTCGGATTGTCATTGTATGATTGTGATTGTATGGTTGTGATTGTACGATTATGATTGTCGGATTGTGATTGTATGATTGTGATTGTGTGATTGTGACTGTATGATTGTGTTGTATGATTGCGATCGTATGATTGCGATTGTATGATTGCGATTGTATGATTGCGATTGTATTATTTGAATTGCATGATTGTGATTGTATGATTGTGATTGTATGATTGTGATTGTGTGATTTTGATTGTATGATAGTGATTGTGTGATTGTGATCGTATTATTATGATTGTATGATTGCAATTGTATGATTGCGATTGTACGATTGTGATTGTACGACTGTGATTGTATGATTGTGATTGTATGATTGTGATTGTATGATTGTGATTGTATGATTGTGATTGTATGATTGTGATTGTATGATTGTGATTGTATGATTGTGATTCTATGATTGTGATTGTATGATTGTGATTGTATGATTGTGATTGTGTGATTGTGCTTGTATGGTTGTGATTGTATGATTGTGATTGTATGATTGTGATTGTTTGATTGTGATTGTATGATTGTGATTGTATGATTGTGATTGTGTGATTGTGATTGTATGATTGCGATTGTATGATTGTGATTGTGTGAATGTGATTGTATAATAGTGATTGTATGATTTGAATTGCATGATTGTGATTGTATGATTGTGACTGTATGATTGTGATTGCATGATTGTGATTGTACGATT
Organism: Megachile rotundata; assembly: GCF_050947335.1. Lineage (NCBI taxonomy): Eukaryota > Metazoa > Arthropoda > Insecta > Hymenoptera > Megachilidae > Megachile > Megachile rotundata. The sequence goes on along the minus strand of NC_134987.1, from coordinate 692,872 downwards.
GTGATTGTACCATTGTGATTGTACGACTGTGATTGTATGATTGTGATTGTATGATTGTGATTCTATGATGGTGATTGTATGATTGTGATTGAATGATTGTGATTGTATGGTTGTGATTGTACGATTCAGTATGTACGATTATGATTGTCGGATTGTGATTGAATGATTGTGATTGTATGGTTGTGATTGTACGATTATGATTGTCGGATTGTGACTGTATGATTGTGATTGTATGATTGTGATTGTATGATTGTGATTGTATGATTTTGATTGTATGATTGTGATTGTATGATTGTGATTGTATGATTGTGATTGTATGATTGTGATTCTATGATTGTGATTGTATGATTGTGATTGTATGAATGTGATTGTATAATTGCTATTGTATGATTGTGATTGTATGATTGTGATTGTATGATAGTGATTGTATGATTGTGATTGTGTGATTGTGATTGTGTGATTGTGATTGCATGATTGTGATTGTATGATTGTGATTGCATGATTGTGATTGTATGTTTGTGATTGTATGATTGTGAATGAATGATTGTGATTGTATGATTGTCATTGTATTGTTGTGATTGTATGATTTGAATTGTATGACTGTGATTGCATGATTGTGATTGTATGATTGTGATTGTGTGATTGTGATTGTGTGAATGTGATTGTGTGATTGCGATTGTATGATTGTGATTGTATGATTGTGATTGAGTGATTGTGATTGTGTGATTGTGATTGTATGGTTGTGACTGTATGATTGTGATTGTATGATTGTGATTGTATGATTGTGATTGTGTGATTGTGATTGTATGATTGTGATTGTATGAATGTGATTGTATAATTGCTACTGTATGATTGCGATTGTATGATTGCGATTGTATGATTGGGATTGTATGATTATGATTGTATGATTGTGATTGTACGATTGTGATTGTACGATTGTGATTGTACGATTGTGATTGTACGACTGTGATTGTATGATTGTGATTGTATGATTGTGATTGTATGATTGTGATTGTATGATTGGGATTGTATGATTGTGATTGTATGATTGTGATTGAGTGATTGTGATTGTGTGATTGTGATTGTATGGTTGTGACTGTATGATTGTGATTGTATGATTGTGATTGTATGATTGTGATTGTATGATTGTGATTGTATGATTGTGATTGTACGATTGCGATTGAATGATTGTGATTGTATGGTTGTGATTGTACGATTCTGTATGTACGATTATGATTGTCGGATTGTGATTGTATGATTGTGATTGTGTGATTGTGAAGGTATGATTGTGATTGTATGATTGTGATTGTATGATTGTGATTGTATGCTTGTGATTGTATGATTGTGATGGTATGATTGTCATTGTATGATTGTGATTGTATGACTGTGATTGTATGATTGTGATTGAATAATTGTGATTGTATGATTGCCATTGTATAATTGTGATTGTATGATTTGAATTGTATGATTGTGATTCTATGATTGTGATTGTATGATTGTGATTGTACGATTGCGATTGAATGATTGTGATTGTATGTTTGTGATTGCACGATTCTGTATGTACGATTATGATTGTCGGATTGTGATTGTATGATTGTGATTGTATGGTTGCGATGGTACGATTACGATTGTCGGATTGTGATTGTATGATTGTGATTGTATGATTATGATTGTATCATTGTGATTGTATCATTGTGATTGTGCGATTGTGGATGTATCATTGTGATTATAACATTGTCATTGTATGATTATGATTGTATCATTGTGATTGTATGGTTGCGATTGTAGGATTGTGATTCTATGATTGTAATTGTATGGTTGTGATTGTACGATCCTGTATGTACGATTATGATTGTCGGATTGTGATTGTATGATTGTGATTGTATGGTTGTGATTGTACGATTATGATTGTCGGATTGTGATTGTATGATTGTGATTGTGTGATTGTGACTGTATGATTGTGTTGTATGATTGCGATCGTATGATTGCGATTGTATGATTGCGATTGTATGATTGCGATTGTATGATTTGAATTGCATGATTGTGATTGTATGATTGTGATTGTATGATTGTGATTGTGTGATTTTGATTGTATGATAGTGATTGTGTGATTGTGATCGTATTATTATGATTGTATGATTGCAATTGTATGATTGCGATTGTACGATTGTGATTGTACGACTGTGATTGTATGATTGTGATTGTATGATTGTGATTGTATGATTGTGATTGTATGATTGTGATTGTATGATTGTGATTGTATGATTGTGATTGTATGATTGTGATTGTATGATTGTGATTCTATGATTGTGATTGTATGATTGTGATTGTATGATTGTGATTGTTTGATTGTGATTGTATGATTGTGATTGTATGATTGTGATTGTGTGATTGTGATTGTATGATTGCGATTGTATGATTGTGATTGTGTGAATGTGATTGTATAATAGTGATTGTATGATTTGAATTGCATGATTGTGATTGTATGATTGTGACTGTATGATTGTGATTGCATGATTGTGATTGTATGATTGTGATTGTACGATTGCGATTGAATGATTGTGATTGTATGATTGTGATTGTATGATTGTGATTGTATGATTGTGATTGTATGATTGTGATTGTATGATTGTGATTGTATGATTGTGATTCTCTGATTGTGATTGTCTGATTGTGATTGTATGATTGTGATTGTATGATTGTGATTGTATGATTGTGATTGTATGATTGTGATTGTATGATTGTGATTGTGTGATTGTGACTGTATGATTGTGTTGTATGATTGCGATCGTATGATTGCGATTGTGTGATTGTGATTGTATGATAGTCATTGTATGATTGTGATCGTATGATTATGATTGTATGATTGCAATTGTATGGTTGCGATTGTATGATTGGGATTGTATGATTGTGATTGTATGATTGTGATTGTATGATTGTGATTGTATGATTGTGATTGTATGATTGTGATTGTATGATTGTGATTGTATGATTGTGACTGTATGATTGTGTTGTATGATTGCGATCGTATGATTGCGATTGTATGATTGCGATTGTATGATTGCGATTGTATGATTGCGATTGTATGATTATGATTGTATGATTGTGATTGTACGATTGTAATTGTACGATTGTGATTGTACGATTGTGATTGTACCATTGTGATTGTACGACTGTGATTGTATGATTGTGATTGTATGATTGTGATTCTATGATGGTGATTGTATGATTGTGATTGAATGATTGTGATTGTATGGTTGTGATTGTACGATTCAGTATGTACGATTATGATTGTCGGATTGTGATTGAATGATTGTGATTGTATGGTTGTGATTGTACGATTATGATTGTCGGATTGTGACTGTATGATTGTGATTGTATGATTGTGATTGTATGATTGTGATTGTATGATTGTGATTGTATGATTTTGATTGTATGATTGTGATTGTATGATTGTGATTGTATGATTGTGATTGTATGATTGTGATTCTATGATTGTGATTGTATGATTGTGATTGTATGAATGTGATTGTATAATTGCTATTGTATGATTGTGATTGTATGATTGTGATTGTATGATTGTGATTGTATGATTGTGATTGTATGATTGAGATTGGATGATTGTGATGGTATGATTGTGATTGTATGATTGTGATTGTATGACTGTGATTGTATGATTGTGATTGAATGATTGTGATTGTATGATTGTGATTGTATGATTGCGATTGTATGATTTGAATTGCATGATTGTGATTGTATGATTGTGATTGTATGATTGTGATTGTGTGATTTTGATTGTATGATAGTGATTGTGTGATTGTGATCGTATTATTATGATTGTATGATTGCAATTGTATGATTGCGATTGTACGATTGTGATTGTACGACTGTGATTGTATGATTGTGATTGTATGATTGTGATTGTATGATTGTGATTGTATGATTGTGATTGTATGATTGTGATTGTATGATTGTGATTCTATGATTGTGATTGTATGATTGTGATTGTATGATTGTGATTGTTTGATTGTGATTGTATGATTGTGATTGTATGATTGTGATTGTGTGATTGTGATTGTATGATTGCGATTGTATGATTGTGATTGTGTGAATGTGATTGTATAATAGTGATTGTATGATTTGAATTGCATGATTGTGATTGTATGATTGTGACTGTATGATTGTGATTGCATGATTGTGATTGTATGATTGTGATTGTACGATTGCGATTGAATGATTGTGATTGTATGATTGTGATTGTATGATTGTGATTGTATGATTGTGATTGTATGATTGTGATTGTATGATTGTGATTGTATGATTGTGATTGTCTGATTGTGATTGTCTGATTGTGATTGTATGATTGTGATTGTATGATTGTGATTGTATGATTGTGATTGTATGATTGTGATTGTATGATTGTGATTGTGTGAGTGTGACTGTATGATTGTGTTGTATGATTGCGATCGTATGATTGCGATTGTGTGATTGTGATTGTATGATAGTCATTGTATGATTGTGATCGTATGATTATGATTGTATGATTGCAATTGTATGGTTGCGATTGTATGATTGGGATTGTATGATTGTGCTTGTATGATTGTGATTGTATGATTGTGATTGTATGATTGTGATTGTATGATTGTGATTGTATGATTGAGATTGGATGATTGTGATGGTATGATTGTGATTGTATGATTGTGATTGTATGATTGTGATTGTATGATAGCGCATGTATGATTGCGATTGAGTGATTGTGATTGTATGATTGTGATTCTATGATGGTGATTCTATGATTGTGATTGTATGATAGTGATTGTATGATTGTGATTGTGTGATTGTGATTGTGTGATTGTGATTGTATGATTGTGATTGTATGATTGTGATTGCATGATTGTGATTGTATGTTTGTGATTGTATGATTGTGATTGAATGATTGTGATTGTATGATTGTCATTGTATTGTTGTGATTGTATGATTTGAATTGTATGACTGTGATTGCATGATTGTGATTGTATGATTGTGATTGTGTGATTGTGATTGTGTGAATGTGATTGTGTGATTGCGATTGTATGATTGTGATTGTATGATTGTGATTGAGTGATTGTGATTGTGTGATTGTGATTGTATGGTTGTGACTGTATGATTGTGATTGTATGATTGTGATTGTATGATTGTGATTGTGTGATTGTGATTGTATGATTGTGATTGTATGAATGTGATTGTATAATTGTTACTGTATGATTGCGATTGTATGATTGCGATTGTATGATTGGGATTGTATGATTATGATTGTATGATTGTGATTGTACGATTGTGATTGTACGATTGTGATTGTACGATTGTGATTGTACGACTGTGATTGTATGATTGTGATTGTATGATTGTGATTGTATGATTGTGATTGTATGATTGGGATTGTATGATTGTGATTGTATGATTGGGATTGAATGATTGTGATTGTATGGTTGTGATTTTACGATTCTGTATGTACGATTATGATTGTCGGATTGTGATCGTATGATTGTGATTGTATGGTTGTGATGGTACGATTATGATTGTCGGATTGTGATTGTATGATTGTGATTGTATGATTATGATTGTATCATTGTAATTGTATCATTGTGATTGTGCGATTGTGGATGTATCATTGTGATTATAACATTGTGATTGTATGATTATGATTGTATCATTGTGATTGTATGGTTGCGATTGGAGGATTGTGATTCTATGATTGTGATTGTATGGTTGCGATTGGAGGATTGTGATTCTATGATTGTGATTGTATGATTGTGATTCTATGATTGTGGTTGTATGATTGTGATTGTATGATTGTGATTGTATGATTGTGATTGTATGATTGTGATTGTATGATTGTGATTGTATGATTGTGATTGTATGATTGTGATTGTATGATTGTGATTGTATGATTGTGATTGTATGATTGTGATTGTACGATTGCGATTGAATGATTGTGATTGTATGTTTGTGATTGTACGATTCTGTATGTACGATTATGATTGTCGGATTGTGATTGTATGATTGTGATTGTATGATTGTGATTGTATGATTGTGATTGTATGATTGTGATTGTATGATTGTGATTGTATGATTGTGATTGAGTGATTGTGATTGTGTGATTGTGATTGTATGGTTGTGACTGTATGATTGTGATTGTATGATTGTGATTGTATGATTGTGATTGTACGATTGCGATTGAATGATTGTGATTGTATGTTTGTGATTGTACGATTCTGTATGTACGATTATGATTGTCAGATTGTGATTGTATGATTGTGATTGTATGATTGTGGTTGTATGATTGTGATTGTATGATTGTGATTGTATGATTGTGATTGAGTGATTGTGATTGTGTGATTGTGATTGTATGGTTGTGACTGTATGATTGTGATTGTATGATTGTGATTGTATGATTGTGATTGTATGATTGTGATTGTATGATTGTGATTGTACGATTGCGATTGAATGATTGTGATTGTATGGTTGTGATTGTACGATTCTGTATGTACGATTATGATTGTCGGATTGTGATTGTATGATTGTGATTGTGTGATTGTGAAGGTATGATTGTGATTGTATGATTGTGATTGTATGATTGTGATTGTATGCTTGTGATTGTATGATTGTGATGGTATGATTGTCATTGTATGATTGTGATTGTATGACTGTGATTGTATGATTGTGATTGAATAATTGTGATTGTATGATTGCCATTGTATAATTGTGATTGTATGATTTGAATTGTATGATTGTGATTCTATGATTGTGATTGTATGATTGTGATTGTACGATTGCGATTGAATGATTGTGATTGTATGTTTGTGATTGCACGATTCTGTATGTACGATTATGATTGTCGGATTGTGATTGTATGATTGTGATTGTATGGTTGCGATGGTACGATTACGATTGTCGGATTGTGTTGTATGATTGTGATTGTATGATTATGATTGTATCATTGTGATTGTATCATTGTGATTGTGCGATTGTGGATGTATCATTGTGATTATAACATTGTCATTGTATGATTATGATTGTATCATTGTGATTGTATGGTTGCGATTGTAGGATTGTGATTCTATGATTGTAATTGTATGGTTGTGATTGTACGATCCTGTATGTACGATTATGATTGTCGGATTGTGATTGTATGATTGTGATTGTATGGTTGTGATTGTACGATTATGATTGTCGGATTGTGATTGTATGATTGTGATTGTGTGATTGTGACTGTATGATTGTGTTGTATGATTGCGATCGTATGATTGCGATTGTATGATTGCGATTGTATGATTGCGATTGTATGATTGCGATTGTATGATTTGAATTGCATGATTGTGATTGTATGATTGTGATTGTATGATTGTGATTGTGTGATTTTGATTGTATGATAGTGATTGTGTGATTGTGATCGTATTATTATGATTGTATGATTGCAATTGTATGATTGCGATTGTACGATTGTGATTGTACGACTGTGATTGTATGATTGTGATTGTATGATTGTGATTGTATGATTGTGATTGTATGATTGTGATTGTATGATTGTGATTGTATGATTGTGATTGTATGATTGTGATTCTATGATTGTGATTGTATGATTGTGATTGTATGATTGTGATTGTGTGATTGTGCTTGTATGGTTGTGATTGTATGATTGTGATTGTATGATTGTGATTGTTTGATTGTGATTGTATGATTGTGATTGTATGATTGTGATTGTGTGATTGTGATTGTATGATTGCGATTGTATGATTGTGATTGTGTGAATGTGATTGTATAATAGTGATTGTATGATTTGAATTGCATGATTGTGATTGTATGATTGTGACTGTATGATTGTGATTGCATGATTGTGATTGTATGATTGTGATTGTACGATTGCGTTTGAATGATTGTGATTGTATGATTGTGATTGTATGATTGTGATTGTATGATTGTGATTGTATGATTGTGATTGTATGATTGTGATTGTACGATTATGATTGTCGGATTGTGATTGTATGATTGTGATTGTGTGATTGTGAAGGTATGATTGTGATTGTATGATTGTGATTGTATGATTGTGATTGTATGCTTGTGATTGTATGATTGTGATGGTATGATTGTCATTGTATGATTGTGATTGTATGACTGTGATTGTATGATTGTGATTGAATAATTGTGATTGTATGATTGCCATTGTATAATTGTGATTGTATGATTTGAATTGTATGATTGTGATTCTATGATTGTGATTGTATGATTGTGATTGTACGATTGCGATTGAATGATTGTGATTGTATGTTTGTGATTGCACGATTCTGTATGTACGATTATGATTGTCGGATTGTGATTGTATGATTGTGATTGTATGGTTGCGATGGTACGATTACGATTGTCGGATTGTGTTGTATGATTGTGATTGTATGATTATGATTGTATCATTGTGATTGTATCATTGTGATTGTGCGATTGTGGATGTATCATTGTGATTATAACATTGTCATTGTATGATTATGATTGTATCATTGTGATTGTATGGTTGCGATTGTAGGATTGTGATTCTATGATTGTAATTGTATGGTTGTGATTGTACGATCCTGTATGTACGATTATGATTGTCGGATTGTGATTGTATGATTGTGATTGTATGGTTGTGATTGTACGATTATGATTGTCGGATTGTGATTGTATGATTGTGATTGTGTGATTGTGACTGTATGATTGTGTTGTATGATTGCGATCGTATGATTGCGATTGTATGATTGCGATTGTATGATTGCGATTGTATGATTGCGATTGTATGATTTGAATTGCATGATTGTGATTGTATGATTGTGATTGTATGATTGTGATTGTGTGATTTTGATTGTATGATAGTGATTGTGTGATTGTGATCGTATTATTATGATTGTATGATTGCAAATGTATGATTGCGATTGTACGATTGTGATTGTACGACTGTGATTGTATGATTGTGATTGTATGATTGTGATTGTATGATTGTGATTGTATGATTGTGATTGTATGATTGTGATTGTATGATTGTGATTGTATGATTGTGATTCTATGATTGTGATTGTATGATTGTGATTGTATGATTGTGATTGTGTGATTGTGCTTGTATGGTTGTGATTGTATGATTGTGATTGTATGATTGTGATTGTTTGATTGTGATTGTATGATTGTGATTGTATGATTGTGATTGTGTGATTGTGATTGTATGATTGCGATTGTATGATTGTGATTGTGTGAATGTGATTGTATAATAGTGATTGTATGATTTGAATTGCATGATTGTGATTGTATGATTGTGACTGTATGATTGTGATTGCATGATTGTGATTGTATGATTGTGATTGTACGATTGCGTTTGAATGATTGTGATTGTATGATTGTGATTGTATGATTGTGATTGTATGATTGTGATTGTATGATTGTGATTGTATGATTGTGATTGTATGATTGTGATTGTCTGATTGTGATTGTCTGATTGTGATTGTATGATTGTGATTGTATGATTGTGATTGTATGATTGTGATTGTATGATTGTGATTGTATGATTGTGATTGTGTGATTGTGACTGTATGATTGTGTTGTATGATTGCGATCGTATGATTGCGATTGTGTGATTGTGATTGTATGATAGTCATTGTATGATTGTGATCGTATGATTATGATTGTATGATTGCAATTGTATGGTTGCGATTGTATGATTGGGATTGTATGATTGTGATTGTATGATTGTGATTGTATGATTGTGATTGTATGATTGTGATTGTATGATTGTGATTGTATGATTGTGACTGTATGATTGTGTTGTATGATTGCGATCGTATGATTGCGATTGTATGATTGCGATTGTATGATTGCGATTGTATGATTGCGATTGTATGATTATGATTGTATGATTGTGATTGTACGATTGTAATTGTACGATTGTGATTGTACGATTGTGATTGTACCATTGTGATTGTACGACTGTGATTGTATGATTGTGATTGTATGATTGTGATTCTATGATGGTGATTGTATGATTGTGATTGAATGATTGTGATTGTATGGTTGTGATTGTACGATTCAGTATGTACGATTATGATTGTCGGATTGTGATTGAATGATTGTGATTGTATGGTTGTGATTGTACGATTATGATTGTCGGATTGTGACTGTATGATTGTGATTGTATGATTGTGATTGTATGATTGTGATTGTATGATTGTGATTGTATGATTTTGATTGTATGATTGTGATTGTATGATTGTGATTGTATGATTGTGATTGTATGATTGTGATTCTATGATTGTGATTGTATGATTGTGATTGTATGAATGTGATTGTATAATTGCTATTGTATGATTGTGATTGTATGATTGTGATTGTATGATTGTGATTGTATGATTGAGATTGGATGATTGTGATGGTATGATTGTGATTGTATGATTGTGATTGTATGACTGTGATTGTATGATTGTGATTGAATGATTGTGATTGTATGATTGTCATTGTATAATTGTGATTGTATGATTTGAATTGTATGATTGTGATTCTATGATTGTGATTCTATGATTGTGATTCTATGATTGTGATTGTACGATTGCGATTGAATGACTGTGATTGTATGATTGTGATTGTATGATTGTGATTGTATGATAGCGCATGTATGATTGCGATTGAGTGATTGTGATTGTATGATTGTGATTCTATGATGGTGATTCTATGATTGTGATTGTATGATAGTGATTGTATGATTGTGATTGTGTGATTGTGATTGTGTGATTGTGATTGTATGATTGTGATTGTATGATTGTGATTGCATGATTGTGATTGTATGTGTGTGATTGTATGATTGTGATTGAATGATTGTGATTGTATGATTGTCATTGTATTGTTGTGATTGTATGATTTGAATTGTATGACTGTGATTGCATGATTGTGATTGTATGATTGTGATTGTGTGATTGTGATTGTGTGAATGTGATTGTGTGATTGCGATTGTATGATTGTGATTGTATGATTGTGATTGAGTGATTGTGATTGTGTGATTGTGATTGTATGGTTGTGACTGTATGATTGTGATTGTATGATTGTGATTGTATGATTGTGATTGTGTGATTGTGATTGTATGATTGTGATTGTATGAATGTGATTGTATAATTGTTACTGTATGATTGCGATTGTATGATTGCGATTGTATGATTGGGATTGTATGATTATGATTGTATGATTGTGATTGTACGATTGTGATTGTACGATTGTGATTGTACGATTGTGATTGTACGACTGTGATTGTATGATTGTGATTGTATGATTGTGATTGTATGATTGTGATTGTATGATTGGGATTGTATGATTGTGATTGTATGATTGGGATTGAATGATTGTGATTGTATGGTTGTGATTTTACGATTCTGTATGTACGATTATGATTGTCGGATTGTGATCGTATGATTGTGATTGTATGGTTGTGATGGTACGATTATGATTGTCGGATTGTGATTGTATGATTGTGATTGTATGATTATGATTGTATCATTGTAATTGTATCATTGTGATTGTGCGATTGTGGATGTATCATTGTGATTATAACATTGTGATTGTATGATTATGATTGTATCATTGTGATTGTATGGTTGCGATTGGAGGATTGTGATTCTATGATTGTGATTGTATGATTGTGATTCTATGATTGTGGTTGTATGATTGTGATTGTATGATTGTGATTGTATGATTGTGATTGTATGATTGTGATTGTATGATTGTGATTGTATGATTGTGATTGTATGATTGTGATTGTATGATTGTGATTGTATGATTGTGATTGTACGATTGTGATTGTACGATTGCGATTGAATGATTGCGATTGTAGGGTTGTGACTGTACGACTCTGTAGGTACGATTATGATTGTCGGATTGTGATTGTATGATTGTGATTGTATGGTTGAGATTGTACGATTATGATTGTCGGATTGTGATTTTATGATTGTGTTTGTATGATTGTGATTGTATGATTGTGATTCTATGATTGTGATTGTATGATTGTGATTGTGTGATTGTGATTGTGTGATTGTGACTGTATGATTGTGTTGTATGATTGCGATTGTGTGATTGTGATTGTATGATAGTCATTGTATGATTGTGATCGTATGATTATGATTGTATGATTGCAATTGTATGGTTGCGATTGTATGATTGGGATTGTATGATTGTGATTGTACGATTGTGATTGTACGATTGTGATTGTACGACTGTGATTGTATGATTGTGATTGTATGATTGTGATTCTATGATGGTGATTGTATGATTGTGATTGAATGATTGTGATTGTATGGTTGTGATTGTACGATTCAGTATGTACGATTATGATTGTCGGATTGTGATTGTATGATTGTGATTGTATGGTTGTGATTGTACGATTATGATTGTCGGATTGTGATTGTATGATTGTGATTGTATGATTGTGATTGTATGATTGTGATTGTATGATTGTGATTGTATGATTGTGATTGTATGATTGTGATTGTATGATTGTGATTGTATGATTGTGATTGTATGATTGTGATTCTATGATTGTGATTGTATGATTGTGATTGTATGAATGTGATTGTATAATTGCTATTGTATGATTGCGATTGTATGATTGTGATTGTATGATTGTGATTGTATGATTGAGATTGTATGATTGTGATGGTATGATTGTGATTGTATGATTGTGATTGTATGACTGTGATTGAATGATTGTGATTGTATGGTTGTGATTGTACGATTCAGTATGTACGATTATGATTGTCGGATTGTGATTGTATGATTGTGATTGTATGGTTGTGATTGTACGATTATGATTGTCAGATTGTGATTGTATGATTGTGATTGTATGATTGTGATTGTCTGATTGTGATTGTATGATTGTGATTCTATGATTGTGATTGTATGATTGTGATCGTATGATTGTGATTGAATAATTCTGATTGTATGATTGCCATTGTATAATTGTGATTGTATGATTTGAATTGTATGATTGTGATTCTATGATTGTGATTGTATGATTGTGATTGTATGATTGTGATTGTACGATTGCGATTGAATGATTGTGATTGTATGTTTGTGATTGTACGATTCTGTATGTACGATTATGATTGTCGGATTGTGATTGTATGATTGTGATTGTATGGTTGTGATGGTACGATTACGATTGTCGGATTGTGATTGTATGATTGTGACTGTATGATTATGATTGTATCATTGTGATTGTATCATTGTGATTGTGCGATTGTGGATGTATCATTGTGATTATAACATTGTCATTGTATGATTATGATTGTATCATTGTGATTGTATGGTTGCGATTGTAGGATTGTGATTCTATGATTGTAATTGTATGGTTGTGATTGTACGATCCTGTATGTACGATTATGATTGTCGAATTGTGATTGTATGATTGTGATTGTATGGTTGTGATTGTACGATTATGATTGTCGGATTGTGATTGTATGATTGTGATTGTGTGATTGTGACTGTATGATTGTGTTGTATGATTGCGATCGTATGATTGCGATTGTATGATTGCGATTGTATGATTGCGATTGTATGATTTGAATTGCATGATTGTGATTGTATGATTGTGATTGTGTGATTTTGATTGTATGATAGTGATTGTATGATTGTGATCGTATTATTATGATTGTATGATTGCAATTGTATGATTGCGATTGTCGGATTGTGATTGTATGATTGTGATTGTATGATTGTGATTGTATGATTGTGATTGTATGATTGTGATTGTATGATTGTGATTGTATGATTGTGATTGTATGATTGTGATTGTATGATTGTGATTGTATGATTGTGATTGTATGATTGTGATTGTATGATTGCGATTGTATGATTGTGATTGTATGATTGTTATTGTATGATTGTGATTATATGATTGTGATTGTACGATTGCGATTGAATGATTGCGATTGTAGGGTTGTGACTGTACGACTCTGTAGGTACGATTATGATTGTCGGATTGTGATTGTATGATTGTGATTGTATGGTTGTGATTGTACGATTATGATTGTCGGATTGTGATTTTATGATTGTGTTTGTATGATTGTGATTGTATGATTGTGATTCTATGATTGTGATTGTATGATTGTGATTGTGTGATTGTGATTGTGTGATTGTGACTGTATGATTGTGTTGTATGATTGCGATTGTGTGATTGCGATTGTATGATAGTCATTGCATGATTGTGATCGTATGATTATGATTGTATGATTGCAATTGTATGGTTGCGATTGTATGATTGGGATTGTATGATTGTGATTGTACGATTGTGATTGTACGATTGTGATTGTACGACTGTGATTGTATGATTGTGATTGTATGATTGTGATTCTATGATGGTGATTGTATGATTGTGATTGAATGATTGTGATTGTATGGTTGTGATTGTACGATTCAGTATGTACGATTATGATTGTCGGATTGTGATTGTATGATTGTGATTGTATGGTTGTGATTGTACGATTATGATTGTCGGATTGTGATTGTATGATTGTGATGGTATGATTGTGATTGTATGATTGTGATTGTATGATTGTGATTGTATGATTGTGATTGTATGATTGTGATTGTATGATTGTGATTGTATGATTGTGATTGTATGATTGTGATTGTATGATTGTGATTCTATGATTGTGATTGTATGATTGTGATTGTATGAATGTGATTGTATAATTGCTATTGTATGATTGCGATTGTATGATTGTGATTGTATGATTGTGATTGTATGATTGAGATTGTATGATTGTGATGGTATGATTGTGATTGTATGATTGTGATTGTATGACTGTGATTGAATGATTGTGATTGTATGGTTGTGATTGTACGATTCAGTATGTACGATTATGATTGTCGGATTGTGATTGTATGATTGTGATTGTATGGTTGTGATTGTACGATTATGATTGTCGGATTGTGATTGTATGATTGTGATTGTATGATTGTGATTGTATGATTGTGATTGTATGATTGTGATTGTATGACTGTGACTGTATGATTGTGATTGAATAATTCTGATTGTATGATTGCCATTGTATAATTGTGATTGTATGATTTGAATTGTATGATTGTGATTCTATGATTGTGATTGTATGATTGCGATCGTATGATTGCGATTGTATGATTGCGATTGTATGATTGCGATTGTATGATTTGAATTGCATGATTGTGATTGTATGATTGTGATTGTATGATTGTGATTGTGTGATTTTGATTGTATGATAGTGATTGTATGATTGTGATCGTATTATTATGATTGTATGATTGCAATTGTGTGATTGCGATTGTACGATTGTGATTGTACGACTGTGATTGTATGATTGTGATTGTATGATTGTGATTGTATGATTGTGATTGTATGATTGTGATTGTATGATTGTGATTGTATGATTGTGATTGTATGATTGTGATTGTATGGTTGTGATTGTACGATTCTGTATGTACGATAATGATTGTCGGATTGTGATTGTATGATTGTGATTGTATGGTTGTGATTGTACGATTATGATTGTCGGATTGTGATTGTATGATTGTGATTGTATGATTGTGATTGTATGATTGTGATTGTATGATTGTGATTGTATGATTGTGATTGTATGATTGTGATTGTATGATTGTGATTGTATGATTGTGATTGTCTGATTGTGATTGTATGATTGTGATTCTATGATTGTGATTGTATGATTGTGATCGTATGATTGTGATCGTATGATTGTGATTGTGTGATTGTGACTGTATGATTGTGTTGTATGATTGCGATCGTATGATTGCGATTGTGTGATTGTGATTGTATGATAGTCATTGTATGATTATGATTGTATGATTGCAATTGTATGGTTGCGATTGTATGATTGGGATTGTATGATTGTGATTGTATGATTGTGATTGTATGATTGTGATTGTATGATTGTGATTGTATGATTGTGATTGTATGATTGTGATTGTATGATTGTGACTGTATGACTGTGTTGTATGATTGCGATCGTATGATTGCGATTGTATGATTGCGATTGTATGATTGCGATTGTATGAATGCGATTGTATGATTGGGATTGTATGATTATGATTGTATGATTGTGATTGTACGATTGTAATTGTACGATTGTGATTATACGATTGTGATTGTACGATTGTGATTGTACGACTGTGATTGTATGATTGTGATTGTATGATTGTGATCCTATGATGGTGATTGTATGATTGTGATTGAATGATTGTGATTGTATGGTTGTGATTGTACGATTCAGTATGTACGATTATGATTGTCGGATTGTGAATGAATGATTGTGATTGTATGGTTGTGATTGTACGATTATGATTGTCGGATTGTGATTGTATGATTGTGATTGTATAATTGTGATTGTATGATTGTGATTGTATGATTGTGATTGTATGATTGTGATTGTATGATTGTGATTGTATGATTGTGATTGTATGATTGTGATTGTATGATTGTGATTCTATGATTGTGATTGTATGATTGTGATTGTATAATTGCTATTGTATGATTGTGATTGTATGATTGTGATTGTATGATTGTGATTGTATGATTGAGATTGGATGATTGTGATGGTATGATTGTGATTGTATGATTGTGATTGTATGATAGTGATAATATGATTGTGATTGTGTGATTGTGATTGTGTGATTGTGATTGTATGATTGTGATTGTATGATTGCGATTGTGTGAATGGGATGGTACGATTTTGTATGTACGACTATGATTTTCGGATTGTGATTGTATGATTGTGATTGTATGATTGTGATTGTATGATTGTGATTGTATGATTGTGATTGTATGATTGTGATTGTATGATTGTGATTGTATGATTGTGATTGTATGATTGTGATTGTATGATTGTGATTGTATGATTGTGATTGTATGATTGTGATTGTCTGATTGTGATTGTATGATTGTGATTGTATGATTGTGATTGTATGACTGTGATTGTATGATTGTGATTGAATGATTGTGATTGTATGATTGTCATTGTATAATTGTGATTGTATGATTTGAATTGTATGATTGTGATTCTATGATTGTGATTCTATGATTGTGATTCTATGATTGTGATTCTATGATTGTGATTGTACGATTGCGATTGAATGATTGTGATTGTATGGTTGTGATTGTACGATTCAGTATGTACGATTATGATTGTCGGATTGTGATTGAATGATTGTGATTGTATGGTTGTGATTGTACGATTATGATTGTCGGATTGTGATTGTATGATTGTGATTGTATAATTGTGATTGTATGATTGTGATTGTATGATTGTGATTGTATGATTGTAATTGTATGATTGTGATTGTATGATTGTGATTCTATGATTTGAATTGTATGATTGTGATTCTATGATTGTGATTCTATGATTGTGATTCTATGATTGTGATTCTATGATTGTGATTGTACGATTGCGATTGAATGATTGTGATTGTATGATTGTGATTGTATGATTGTGATTGTATGATTGTGATTGTATGATTGTGATTGTATGATTGTGATTGTATGATTGTGATTGTATGATAGCGCATGTATGATTGCGATTGAATGATTGTGATTGTATGATTGTGATTCTATGATGGTGATTGTATGATTGTGATTGTATGATAGTGATTGTATGATTGTGATTGTGTGATTGTGATTGTGTGATTGTGATTGTATGATTGTGATTGTATGATTGTGATTGCATGATTGTGATTGTATGTTTGTGATTGTATGATTGTGATTGAATGATTGTGATTGTATGATTGTCATTGTATTGTTGTGATTGTATGATTTGAATTGTATGACTGTGATTGCATGATTGTGATTGTATGATTGTGATTGTGTGATTGTGATTGTGTGAATGTGATTGTGTGATTGCGATTGTATGATTGCGATTGTATGATTGCGATTGTGTGAATGGGATTGTACGATTTTGTATGTACGATTATGATTGTCGGATTGTGATTGTATGATTGTGATTGTATGATTGTGATTGTATGATTGTGATTGTATGATTGTGATTGTATGATTGTGATTGTATGATTGTGATTGAGTGATTGTGATTGTGTGATTGTGATTGTATGGTTGTGACTGTATGATTGTGATTGTATGATTGTGATTGTATGACTGTGATTGCGTGATTGTGATTGTATGATTGTGATTGTATGAATGTGATTGTATAATTGTTATTGTATGATTGTGATTGTATGATTGTGATTGTATGATTGCGATTGTATGATTGTGATTGTATGATTGTGATTGTGTGATTGTGATTGTATGATTGTGATTGTATGATTGTGATTGTATGACTGTGATTGTATGATTGTGATTGTACGATTGCGATTGAATGATTGTGATTGTATGGTTGTGATTGTACGATTGTGATTGTATGATTGTGATTGTATGATTGTGATTGTATGATTGTGATTGTATGATTGTGATTCTATGATTGTGATTGTATGATTGTGATTGTATGAATGTGATTGTATAATTGCTATTGTATGATTGCGATTGTATGATTGTGATTGTATGATTGTGATTGTATGATTGAGATTGTATGATTGTGATGGTATGATTGTGATTGTATGATTGTGATTGTATGACTGTGATTGAATGATTGTGATTGTATGGTTGTGATTGTACGATTCAGTATGTACGATTATGATTGTCGGATTGTGATTGTATGATTGTGATTGTATGGTTGTGATTGTACGATTATGATTGTCGGATTGTGATTGTATGATTGTGATTGTATGATTGTGATTGTATGATTGTGATTGTATGATTGTGATTGTATGACTGTGACTGTATGATTGTGATTGAATAATTCTGATTGTATGATTGCCATTGTATAATTGTGATTGTATGATTTGAATTGTATGATTGTGATTCTATGATTGTGATTGTATGATTGTGATTGTATGATTGTGATTGTACGATTGCGATTGAATGATTGTGATTGTATGTTTGTGATTGTACGATTCTGTATGTACGATTATGATTGTCGGATTGTGATTGTATGATTGTGATTGTATGATTGTGATTGTATGGTTGTGATGGTACGATTATGATTGTCGGATTGTGATTGTATGATTGTGATTGTATGATTATGATTGTATCATTGTGATTGTATCATTGTGATTGTGCGATTGTGGATGTATCATTGTGATTATAACATTGTCATTGTATGATTATGATTGTATCATTGTGATTGTATGGTTGCGATTGTAGGATTGTGATTCTATGATTGTAATTGTATGGTTGTGATTGTACGATCCTGTATGTACGATTATGATTGTCGAATTGTGATTGTATGATTGTGATTGTATGGTTGTGATTGTACGATTATGATTGTCGGATTGTGATTGTATGATTGTGATTGTGTGATTGTGACTGTATGATTGTGTTGTATGATTGCGATCGTATGATTGCGATTGTATGATTGCGATTGTATGATTGCGATTGTATGATTTGAATTGCATGATTGTGATTGTATGATTGTGATTGTATGATTGTGATTGTGTGATTTTGATTGTATGATAGTGATTGTATGATTGTGATCGTATTATTATGATTGTATGATTGCAATTGTATGATTGCGATTGTACGATTGTGATTGTACGACTGTGATTGTATGATTGTGATTGTATGATTGTGATTGTATGATTGTGATTGTATGATTGTGATTGTATGATTGTGATTGTATGATTGTGATTGTACGGTTGTGATTGTACGATTCTGTATGTACGATAATGATTGTCGGATTGTGATTGTATGATTGTGATTGTATGGTTGTGATTGTACGATTATGATTGTCGGATTGTGATTGTATGATTGTGATTGTATGATTGTGATTGTATGATTGTGATTGTATGATTGTGATTGTATGATTGTGATTGTATGATTGTGATTGTATGATTGTGATTGTATGATTGTGATTGTCTGATTGTGATTGTATGATTGTGATTCTATGATTGTGATTGTATGATTGTGATCGTATGATTGTGATTGTATGATTGTGATTGTGTGATTGTGACTGTATGATTGTGTTGTATGATTGCGATCGTATGATTGCGATTGTGTGATTGTGATTGTATGATAGTCATTGTATGATTATGATTGTATGATTGCAATTGTATGGTTGCGATTGTATGATTGGGATTGTATGATTGTGATTGTATGATTGTGATTGTATGATTGTGATTGTATGATTGTGATTGTATGATTGTGATTGTATGATTGTGATTGTATGATTGTGACTGTATGACTGTGTTGTATGATTGCGATCGTATGATTGCGATTGTATGATTGCGATTGTATGATTGCGATTGTATGAATGCGATTGTATGATTGGGATTGTATGATTATGATTGTATGATTGTGATTGTACGATTGTAATTGTACGATTGTGATTATACGATTGTGATTGTACGATTGTGATTGTACGACTGTGATTGTATGATTGTGATTGTATGATTGTGATCCTATGATGGTGATTGTATGATTGTGATTGAATGATTGTGATTGTATGGTTGTGATTGTACGATTCAGTATGTACGATTATGATTGTCGGATTGTGAATGAATGATTGTGATTGTATGGTTGTGATTGTACGATTATGATTGTCGGATTGTGATTGTATGATTGTGATTGTATAATTGTGATTGTATGATTGTGATTGTATGATTGTGATTGTATGATTGTGATTGTATGATTGTGATTGTATGATTGTGATTGTATGATTGTGATTGTATGATTGTGATTCTATGATTGTGATTGTATGATTGTGATTGTATAATTGCTATTGTATGATTGTGATTGTATGATTGTGATTGTATGATTGTGATTGTATGATTGAGATTGGATGATTGTGATGGTATGATTGTGATTGTATGATTGTGATTGTATGATAGTGATAATATGATTGTGATTGTGTGATTGTGATTGTGTGATTGTGATTGTATGATTGTGATTGTATGATTGCGATTGTGTGAATGGGATGGTACGATTTTGTATGTACGACTATGATTTTCGGATTGTGATTGTATGATTGTGATTGTATGATTGTGATTGTATGATTGTGATTGTATGATTGTGATTGTATGATTGTGATTGTATGATTGTGATTGTCTGATTGTGATTGTATGATTGTGATTGTATGATTGTGATTGTATGACTGTGATTGTATGATTGTGATTGAATGATTGTGATTGTATGATTGTCATTGTATAATTGTGATTGTATGATTTGAATTGTATGATTGTGATTCTATGATTGTGATTCTATGATTGTGATTCTATGATTGTGATTCTATGATTGTGATTGTACGATTGCGATTGAATGATTGTGATTGTATGGTTGTGATTGTACGATTCAGTATGTACGATTATGATTGTCGGATTGTGATTGAATGATTGTGATTGTATGGTTGTGATTGTACGATTATGATTGTCGGATTGTGATTGTATGATTGTGATTGTATAATTGTGATTGTATGATTGTGATTGTATGATTGTGATTGTATGATTGTAATTGTATGATTGTGATTGTATGATTGTGATTCTATGATTTGAATTGTATGATTGTGATTCTATGATTGTGATTCTATGATTGTGATTCTATGATTGTGATTCTATGATTGTGATTGTACGATTGCGATTGAATGATTGTGATTGTATGATTGTGATTGTATGATTGTGATTGTATGATTGTGATTGTATGATTGTGATTGTATGATTGTGATTGTATGATTGTGATTGTATGATAGCGCATGTATGATTGCGATTGAATGATTGTGATTGTATGATTGTGATTCTATGATGGTGATTGTATGATTGTGATTGTATGATAGTGATTGTATGATTGTGATTGTGTGATTGTGATTGTGTGATTGTGATTGTATGATTGTGATTGTATGATTGTGATTGCATGATTGTGATTGTATGTTTGTGATTGTATGATTGTGATTGTATGATTGTGATTGTATGATTGTGATTGTATGATTGTGATTGTATGATTGTGATTGTACGATTGCGATTGAATGATTGCGATTGTAGGGTTGTGACTGTACGACTCTGTAGGTACGATTATGATTGTCGGATTGTGATTGTATGATTGTGATTGTATGGTTGTGATTGTACGATTATGATTGTCGGATTGTGTTTTTATGAATGTGATTGTATAATTGCTATTGTATGATTGCGATTGTATGATTGTGATTGTATGATTGTGATTGTATGATTGAGATTGTATGATTGTGATGGTATGATTGTGATTGTATGATTGTGATTGTATGACTGTGATTGAATGATTGTGATTGTATGGTTGTGATTGTACGATTCAGTATGTACGATTATGATTGTCGGATTGTGATTGTATGATTGTGATTGTATGGTTGTGATTGTACGATTATGATTGTCGGATTGTGATTGTATGATTGTGATTGTATGATTGTGATTGTATGATTGTGATTGTATGATTGTGATTGTATGACTGTGACTGTATGATTGTGATTGAATAATTCTGATTGTATGATTGCCATTGTATAATTGTGATTGTATGATTTGAATTGTATGATTGTGATTCTATGATTGTGATTGTATGATTGTGATTGTATGATTGTGATTGTACGATTGCGATTGAAGGATTGTGATTGTATGTTTGTGATTGTACGATTCTGTATGTACGATTATGATTGTCGGATTGCGATTGTATGATTGTGATTGTATGGTTGTGATGGTACGATTATGATTGTCGGATTGTGATTGTATGATTGTGATTGTATGATTATGATTGTATCATTGTGATTGTATCATTGTGATTGTGCGATTGTGGATGTATCATTGTGATTATAACATTGTCATTGTATGATTATGATTGTATCATTGTGATTGTATGGTTGCGATTGTAGGATTGTGATTCTATGATTGTAATTGTATGGTTGTGATTGTACGATCCTGTATGTACGATTATGATTGTCGAATTGTGATTGTATGATTGTGATTGTATGGTTGTGATTGTACGATTATGATTGTCGGATTGTGATTGTATGATTGTGATTGTATGATTGTGATTGTGTGATTTTGATTGTATGATAGTGATTGTATGATTGTGATCGTATTATTATGATTGTATGATTGCAATTGTATGATTGCGATTGTACGATTGTGATTGTACGACTGTGATTGTATGATTGTGATTGTATGATTGTGATTGTATGATTGTGATTGTATGATTGTGATTGTATGATTGTGATTGTATGATTGTGATTGTATGATTGTGATTGTATGGTTGTGATTGTACGATTCTGTATGTACGATAATGATTGTCGGATTGTGATTGTATGATTGTGATTGTATGGTTGTGATTGTACGATTATGATTGTCGGATTGTGATTGTATGATTGTGATTGTATGATTGTGATTGTATGATTGTGATTGTATGATTGTGATTGTATGATTGTGATTGTATGATTGTGATTGTATGATTGTGATTGTCTGATTGTGATTGTATGATTGTGATTCTATGATTGTGATTGTATGATTGTGATCGTATGATTGTGATTGTATGATTGTGATTGTGTGATTGTGACTGTATGATTGTGTTGTATGATTGCGATCGTATGATTGCGATTGTGTGATTGTGATTGTATGATAGTCATTGTATGATTATGATTGTATGATTGCAATTGTATGGTTGCGATTGTATGATTGGGATTGTATGATTGTGATTGTATGATTGTGATTGTATGATTGTGATTGTATGATTGTGATTGTATGATTGTGATTGTATGATTGTGATTGTATGATTGTGATTGTATGATTGTGATTGTATGATTGTGACTGTATGACTGTGTTGTATGATTGCGATCGTATGATTGCGATTGTATGATTGCGATTGTATGATTGCGATTGTATGAATGCGATTGTATGATTGGGATTGTATGATTATGATTGTATGATTGTGATTGTACGATTGTAATTGTACGATTGTGATTATACGATTGTGATTGTACGATTGTGATTGTACGACTGTGATTGTATGATTGTGATTGTATGATTGTGATCCTATGATGGTGATTGTATGATTGTGATTGAATGATTGTGATTGTATGGTTGTGATTGTACGATTCAGTATGTACGATTATGATTGTCGGATTGTGAATGAATGATTGTGATTGTATGGTTGTGATTGTACGATTATGATTGTCGGATTGTGATTGTATGATTGTGATTGTATAATTGTGATTGTATGATTGTGATTGTATGATTGTGAAGGTATGATTGTGATTGTATGATTGTGATTGTATGATTGTGATTGTATGATTGTGATTCTATGATTGTGATTGTATGATTGTGATTGTATAATTGCTATTGTATGATTGTGATTGTATGATTGTGATTGTATGATTGTGATTGTATGATTGAGATTGGATGATTGTGATGGTATGATTGTGATTGTATGATTGTGATTGTATGACTGTGATTGTATGATTGTGATTGAATGATTGTGATTGTATGATTGTCATTGTATAATTGTGATTGTATGATTTGAATTGTATGATTGTGATTCTATGATTGTGATTCTATGATTGTGATTCTATGATTGTGATTGTACGATTGCGATTGAATGATTGTGATTGTATGATTGCGATTGTATGATTGTGATTGTATGATTGTGATTGTATGATAGCGCATGTATGATTGCGATTGAATGATTGTGATTGTATGATTGTGATTCTATGATGGTGATTGTATGATTGTGATTGTATGATAGTGATAATATGATTGTGATTGTGTGATTGTGATTGTGTGATTGTGATTGTATGATTGTGATTGTATGATTGCCATTGTGTGAATGGGATGGTACGATTTTGTATGTACGACTATGATTTTCGGATTGTGATTGTATGATTGTGATTGTATGATTGTGATTGTATGATTGTGATTGTATGATTGTGATTGTATGATTGTGATTGTATGATTGTGAATGTATGATTGTGATTGTATGATTGTGATTGTATGATTGTGATTGTATGATTGTGATTGTATGATTGTGATTGTCTGATTGTGATTGTATGATTGTGATTGTATGATTGTGATTGTATGACTGTGATTGTATGATTGTGATTGAATGATTGTGATTGTATGATTGTCATTGTATAATTGTGATTGTATGATTTGAATTGTATGATTGTGATTCTATGATTGTGATTCTATGATTGTGATTCTATGATTGTGATTCTATGATTGTGATTCTATGATTGTGATTGTACGATTGCGATTGAATGATTGTGATTGTATGGTTGTGATTGTACGATTCAGTATGTACGATTATGATTGTCGGATTGTGATTGAATGATTGTGATTGTATGGTTGTGATTGTACGATTATGATTGTCGGATTGTGATTGTATGATTGTGATTGTATAATTGTGATTGTATGATTGTGATTGTATGATTGTGATTGTATGATTGTAATTGTATGATTGTGATTGTATGATTGTGATTCTATGATTTGAATTGTATGATTGTGATTCTATGATTGTGATTCTATGATTGTGATTCTATGATTGTGATTCTATGATTGTGATTGTACGATTGCGATTGAATGATTGTGATTGTATGATTGTGATTGTATGATTGTGATTGTATGATTGTGATTGTATGATTGTGATTGTATGATTGTGATTGTATGATTGTGATTGTATGATAGCGCATGTATGATTGCGATTGAATGATTGTGATTGTATGATTGTGATTCTATGATGGTGATTGTATGATTGTGATTGTATGATAGTGATTGTATGATTGTGATTGTGTGATTGTGATTGTGTGATTGTGATTGTATGATTGTGATTGTATGATTGTGATTGCATGATTGTGATTGTATGTTTGTGATTGTATGATTGTGATTGAATGATTGTGATTGTATGATTGTCATTGTATTGTTGTGATTGTATGATTTGAATTGTATGACTGTGATTGCATGATTGTGATTGTATGATTGTGATTGTGTGATTGTGATTGTGTGAATGTGATTGTGTGATTGCGATTGTATGATTGCGATTGTATGATTGCGATTGTGTGAATGGGATTGTACGATTTTGTATGTACGATTATGATTGTCGGATTGTGATTGTATGATTGTGATTGTATGATTGTGATTGTATGATTGTGATTGTATGATTGTGATTGTATGATTGTGATTGAGTGATTGTGATTGTGTGATTGTGATTGTATGGTTGTGACTGTATGATTGTGATTGTATGATTGTGATTGTATGACTGTGATTGCGTGATTGTGATTGTATGATTGTGATTGTATGAATGTGATTGTATAATTGTTATTGTATGATTGTGATTGTATGATTGTGATTGTATGATTGCGATTGTATGATTGTGATTGTATGATTGTGATTGTGTGTTTGTGATTGTATGATTGTGATTGTATGATTGTGATTATATGACTGTGATTGTATGATTGTGATTGTACGATTGCGATTGAATGATTGTGATTGTATGGTTGTGATTGTACGATTCTGTATGTACGATTATGATTGTCGGATTGTGATTGTACGATTCTGATTGTGTGATTGTGATTGTATGATTGTGATTGTATGATTGTGATTGTATGATTGTGATTGTATGCTTGTGATTGTATGATTGTGATGGTATGATTGTGATTGTATGATTGGGATTGTATGATTGCGATTGTCGGATTGTGATTGTATGATTGTGATTGTATGATTGTGATTGTATGATTGTGATTGTATGATTGTGATTGTATGATTGTGATTGTATGATTGTGATTGTATGATTGTGATTGTATGATTGTGATTGTATGATTGTGATTGTACGATTGCGATTGAATGATTGCGATTGTAGGGTTGTGACTGTACGACTCTGTAGGTACGATTATGATTGTCGGATTGTGATTGTATGATTGTGATTGTATGGTTGTGATTGTACGATTATGATTGTCGGATTGTGATTTTATGATTGTGTTTGTATGATTGTGATTGTATGATTGTGATTCTATGATTGTGATTGTATGATTGTGATTGTGTGATTGTGATTGTGTGATTGTGACTGTATGATTGTGTTGTATGATTGCGATTGTGTGATTATGATTGTATGATAGTCATTGTATGATTGTGATCGTATGATTATGATTGTATGATTGCAATTGTATGGTTGCGATTGTATGATTGGGATTGTATGATTGTGATTGTACGATTGTGATTGTACGATTGTGATTGTACGACTGTGATTGTATGATTGTGATTGTATGATTGTGATTCTATGATGGTGATTGTATGATTGTGATTGAATGATTGTGATTGTATGGTTGTGATTGTACGATTCAGTATGTACGATTATGATTGTCGGATTGTGATTGTATGATTGTGATTGTATGGTTGTGATTGTACGATTATGATTGTCGGATTGTGATTGTATGATTGTGATTGTATGATTGTGATTGTATGATTGTGATTGTATGATTGTGATTGTATGATTGTGATTGTATGACTGTGACTGTATGATTGTGATTGAATAATTCTGATTGTATGATTGCCATTGTATAATTGTGATTGTATGATTTGAATTGTATGATTGTGATTCTATGATTGTGATTGTATGATTGTGATTGTATGATTGTGATTGTATGATTGTGATTGTACGATTGCGATTGAATGATTGTGATTGTATGTTTGTGATTGTACGATTCTGTATGTACGATTATGATTGTCGGATTGTGATTGTATGATTGTGATTGTATGGTTGTGATGGTACGATTATGATTGTCGGATTGTGATTGTATGATTGTGATTGTATGATTATGATTGTATCATTGTGATTGTATCATTGTGATTGTGCGATTGTGGATGTATCATTGTGATTATAACATTGTCATTGTATGATTATGATTGTATCATTGTGATTGTATGGTTGCGATTGTAGGATTGTGATTCTATGATTGTAATTGTATGGTTGTGATTGTACGATCCTGTATGTACGATTATGATTGTCGAATTGTGATCGTATGATTGCGATTGTATGATTGCGATTGTATGATTGCGATTGTATGATTTGAATTGCATGATTGTGATTGTATGATTGTGATTGTATGATTGTGATTGTATGATAGTGATTGTATGATTGTGATTGTGTGATTGTGATTGTGTGATTGTGATTGTATGATTGTGATTGTATGATTGTGATTGCATGATTGTGATTGTATGTTTGTGATTGTATGATTGTGATTGAATGATTGTGATTGTATGATTGTCATTGTATTGTTGTGATTGTATGATTTGAATTGTATGACTGTGATTGCATGATTGTGATTGTATGATTGTGATTGTGTGATTGTGATTGTGTGAATGTGATTGTGTGATTGCGATTGTATGATTGCGATTGTATGATTGCGATTGTGTGAATGGGATTGTACGATTTTGTATGTACGATTATGATTGTCGGATTGTGATTGTATGATTGTGATTGTATGATTGTGATTGTATGATTGTGATTGTATGATTGTGATTGTATGATTGTGATTGAGTGATTGTGATTGTGTGATTGTGATTGTATGGTTGTGACTGTATGATTGTGATTGTATGATTGTGATTGTATGACTGTGATTGCGTGATTGTGATTGTATGATTGTGATTGTATGAATGTGACTGTATAATTGTTATTGTATGATTGTGATTGTATGATTGTGATTGTATGATTGCGATTGTATGATTGTGATTGTATGATTGTGATTGTGTGATTGTGATTGTATGATTGTGATTGTATGATTGTGATTATATGACTGTGATTGTATGATTGTGATTGTACGATTGCGATTGAATGATTGTGATTGTATGGTTGTGATTGTACGATTCTGTATGTACGATTATGATTGTCGGATTGTGATTGTACGATTCTGATTGTGTGATTGTGATTGTATGATTGTGATTGTATGATTGTGATTGTATGATTGTGATTGTATGCTTGTGATTGTATGATTGTGATGGTATGATTGTGATTGTATGATTGGGATTGTATGATTGCGATTGTCGGATTGTGATTGTATGATTGTGATTGTATGATTGTGATTGTATGATTGTGATTGTATGATTGTGATTGTATGATTGTGATTGTATGATTGTGATTGTATGATTGTGATTGTATGATTGTGATTGTATGATTGTGATTGTATGATTGTGATTGTACGATTGCGATTGAATGATTGCGATTGTAGGGTTGTGACTGTACGACTCTGTAGGTACGATTATGATTGTCGGATTGTGATTGTATGATTGTGATTGTATGGTTGTGATTGTACGATTATGATTGTCGGATTGTGATTTTATGATTGTGTTTGTATGATTGTGATTGTATGATTGTGATTCTATGATTGTGATTGTATGATTGTGATTGTGTGATTGTGATTGTGTGATTGTGACTGTATGATTGTGTTGTATGATTGCGATTGTGTGATTGTGATTGTATGATAGTCATTGTATGATTGTGATCGTATGATTATGATTGTATGATTGCAATTGTATGGTTGCGATTGTATGATTGGGATTGTATGATTGTGATTGTACGATTGTGATTGTACGATTGTGATTGTACGACTGTGATTGTATGATTGTGATTGTATGATTGTGATTCTATGATGGTGATTGTATGATTGTGATTGAATGATTGTGATTGTATGGTTGTGATTGTACGATTCAGTATGTACGATTATGATTGTCGGATTGTGATTGTATGATTGTGATTGTATGGTTGTGATTGTACGATTATGATTGTCGGATTGTGATTGTATGATTGTCATTGTATGATTGTGATTGTATGATTGTGATTGTATGATTGTGATTGTATGATTGTGATTGTATGATTGTGATTGTATGATTGTGATTGTATGATTGTGATTGTATGATTGTGATTGTATGATTGTGATTGTATGATTGTGATTGTATGATTGTGATTCTATGATTGTGATTGTATGATTGTGATTGTATGAATGTGATTGTATAATTGCTATTGTATGATTGCGATTGTATGATTGTGATTGTATGATTGTGATTGTATGATTGAGATTGTATGATTGTGATGGTATGATTGTGATTGTATGATTGTGATTGTATGACTGTGATTGAATGATTGTGATTGTATGGTTGTGATTGTACGATTCAGTATGTACGATTATGATTGTCGGATTGTGATTGTATGATTGTGATTGTATGGTTGTGATTGTACGATTATGATTGTCGGATTGTGATTGTATGATTGTGATTGTATGATTGTGATTGTATGATTGTGATTGTATGATTGTGATTGTATGATTGTGATTGTATGATTGTGATTGTATGACTGTGACTGTATGATTGTGATTGAATAATTCTGATTGTATGATTGCCATTGTATAATTGTGATTGTATGATTTGAATTGTATGATTGTGATTCTATGATTGTGATTGTATGATTGTGATTGTATGATTGTGATTGTACGATTGCGATTGAATGATTGTGATTGTATGTTTGTGATTGTACGATTCTGTATGTACGATTATGATTGTCGGATTGTGATTGTATGATTGTGATTGTATGGTTGTGATGGTACGATTATGATTGTCGGATTGTGATTGTATGATTGTGATTGTATGATTATGATTGTATCATTGTGATTGTATCATTGTGATTGTGCGATTGTGGATGTATCATTGTGATTATAACATTGTCATTGTATGATTATGATTGTATCATTGTGATTGTATGGTTGCGATTGTAGGATTGTGATTCTATGATTGTAATTGTATGGTTGTGATTGTACGATCCTGTATGTACGATTATGATTGTCGAATTGTGATTGTATGATTGTGATTGTATGGTTGTGATTGTACGATTCAGTATGTACGATTATGATTGTCGGATTGTGAATGAATGATTGTGATTGTATGGTTGTGATTGTACGATTATGATTGTCGGATTGTGATTGTATGATTGTGATTGTATAATTGTGATTGTATGATTGTGATTGTATGATTGTGATTGTATGATTGTGATTGTATGATTGTGATTGTATGATTGTGATTGTATGATTGTGATTGTATGATTGTGATTCTATGATTGTGATTGTATGATTGTGATTGTATAATTGCTATTGTATGATTGTGATTGTATGATTGTGATTGTATGATTGTGATTGTATGATTGAGATTGGATGATTGTGATGGTATGATTGTGATTGTATGATTGTGATTGTATGACTGTGATTGTATGATTGTGATTGAATGATTGTGATTGTATGATTGTCATTGTATAATTGTGATTGTATGATTTGAATTGTATGATTGTGATTCTATGATTGTGATTCTATGATTGTGATTCTATGATTGTGATTCTATGATTGTGATTGTACGATTGCGATTGAATGATTGTGATTGTATGATTGCGATTGTATGATTGTGATTGTATGATTGTGATTGTATGATAGCGCATGTATGATTGCGATTGAATGATTGTGATTGTATGATTGTGATTCTATGATGGTGATTGTATGATTGTGATTGTATGATAGTGATAATATGATTGTGATTGTGTGATTGTGATTGTGTGATTGTTATTGTATGATTGTGATTGTATGATTGCGATTGTGTGAATGGGATGGTACGATTTTGTATGTACGACTATGATTTTCGGATTGTGATTGTATGATTGTGATTGTATGATTGTGATTGTATGATTGTGATTGTATGATTGTGATTGTATGATTGTGATTGTATGATTGTGATTGTATGATTGTGATTGTATGATTGTGATTGTATGATTGTGATTGTATGATTGTGATTGTATGATTGTGATTGTATGATTGTGATTGTATGATTGTGATTGTCTGATTGTGATTGTATGATTGTGATTGTATGATTGTGATTGTATGACTGTGATTGTATGATTGTGATTGAATGATTATGATTGTATGATTGTCATTGTATAATTGTGATTGTATGATTTGAATTGTATGATTGTGATTCTATGATTGTGATTCTATGATTGTGATTCTATGATTGTGATTCTATGATTGTGATTGTACGATTGCGATTGAATGATTGTGATTGTATGGTTGTGATTGTACGATTCAGTATGTACGATTATGATTGTCGGATTGTGATTGAATGATTGTGATTGTATGGTTGTGATTGTACGATTATGATTGTCGGATTGTGATTGTATGATTGTGATTGTATAATTGTGATTGTATGATTGTGATTGTATGATTGTGATTGTATGATTGTAATTGTATGATTGTGATTGTATGATTGTGATTCTATGATTGTGATTGTATGATTGTGATTGTATGAATGTGATTGTATAATTGCTATTGTATGATTGTGATTGTATGATTGTGATTGTATGATTGTGATTGTATGATTGTGATTGTATGATTGAGATTGGATGATTGTGATGGTATGATTGTGATTGTATGATTGTGATTTTATGACTGTGATTGTATGATTGTGATTGAATGATTGTGATTGTATGATTGTCATTGTATAATTGTGATTGTATGATTTGAATTGTATGATTGTGATTCTATGATTGTGATTCTATGATTGTGATTCTATGATTGTGATTCTATGATTGTGATTCTATGATTGTGATTGTACGATTGCGATTGAATGATTGTGATTGTATGATTGTGATTGTATGATTGTGATTGTATGATTGTGATTGTATGATTGTGATTGTATGATTGTGATTGTATGATTGTGATTGTATGATAGCGCATGTATGATTGCGATTGAATGATTGTGATTGTATGATTGTGATTCTATGATGGTGATTGTATGATTGTGATTGTATGATAGTGATTGTATGATTGTGATTGTGTGATTGTGATTGTGTGATTGTGATTGTATGATTGTGTTGTATGATTGCGATTGTGTGATTGTGATTGTATGATAGTCATTGTATGATTGTGATCGTATGATTATGATTGTATGATTGCAATTGTATGGTTGCGATTGTATGATTGGGATTGTATGATTGTGATTGTACGATTGTGATTGTACGATTGTGATTGTACGACTGTGATTGTATGATTGTGATTGTATGATTGTGATTCTATGATGGTGATTGTATGATTGTGATTGAATGATTGTGATTGTATGGTTGTGATTGTACGATTCAGTATGTACGATTATGATTGTCGGATTGTGATTGTATGATTGTGATTGTATGGTTGTGATTGTACGATTATGATTGTCGGATTGTGATTGTATGATTGGCATTGTATGATTGTGATTGTATGATTGTGATTGTATGATTGTGATTGTATGATTGTGATTGTATGATTGTGATTGTATGATTGTGATTGTATGATTGTGATTGTATGATTGTGATTGTATGATTGTGATTCTATGATTGTGATTGTATGATTGTGATTGTATGAATGTGATTGTATAATTGCTATTGTATGATTGCGATTGTATGATTGTGATTGTATGATTGTGATTGTATGATTGAGATTGTATGATTGTGATGGTATGATTGTGATTGTATGATTGTGATTGTATGACTGTGATTGAATGATTGTGATTGTATGGTTGTGATTGTACGATTCAGTATGTACGATTATGATTGTCGGATTGTGATTGTATGATTGTGATTGTATGGTTGTGATTGTACGATTATGATTGTCGGATTGTGATTGTATGATTGTGATTGTATGATTGTGATTGTATGATTGTGATTGTATGATTGTGATTGTATGACTGTGACTGTATGATTGTGATTGAATAATTCTGATTGTATGATTGCCATTGTATAATTGTGATTGTATGATTTGAATTGTATGATTGTGATTCTATGATTGTGATTGTATGATTGTGATTGTATGATTGTGATTGTACGATTGCGATTGAATGATTGTGATTGTATGTTTGTGATTGTACGATTCTGTATGTACGATTATGATTGTCGGATTGTGATTGTATGATTGTGATTGTATGGTTGTGATGGTACGATTATGATTGTCGGATTGTGATTGTATGATTGTGATTGTATGATTATGATTGTATCATTGTGATTGTATCATTGTGATTGTGCGATTGTGGATGTATCATTGTGATTATAACATTGTCATTGTATGATTATGATTGTATCATTGTGATTGTATGGTTGCGATTGTAGGATTGTGATTCTATGATTGTAATTGTATGGTTGTGATTGTACGATCCTGTATGTACGATTATGATTGTCGAATTGTGATTGTATGATTGTGATTGTATGGTTGTGATTGTACGATTATGATTGTCGGATTGTGATTGTATGATTGTGATTGTGTGATTGTGACTGTATGATTGTGTTGTATGATTGCGATCGTATGATTGCGATTGTATGATTGCGATTGTATGATTGCGATTGTATGATTTGAATTGCATGATTGTGATTGTATGATTGTGATTGTATGATTGTGATTGTGTGATTTTGATTGTATGATAGTGATTGTATGATTGTGATCGTATTATTATGATTGTATGATTGCAATTGTATGATTGCGATTGTACGATTGTGATTGTACGACTGTGATTGTATGATTGTGATTGTATGATTGTGATTGTATGATTGTGATTGTATGATTGTGATTGTATGATTGTGATTGTATGATTGTGATTGTATGATTGTGATTGTATGGTTGTGATTGTACGATTCTGTATGTACGATTATGATTGTCGGATTGTGATTGTATGATTGTGATTGTATGGTTGTGATTGTACGATTATGATTGTCGGATTGTGATTGTATGATTGTGATTGTATGATTGTGATTGTATGATTGTGATTGTATGATTGTGATTGTATGATTGTGATTGTATGGTTGTGATTGTACGATTCTGTATGTACGATTATGATTGTCGGATTGTGATTGTATGATTGTGATTGTATGGTTGTGATTGTACGATTATGATTGTCGGATTGTGATTGTATGATTGTGATTGTATGATTGTGATTGTATGATTGTGATTGTATGATTGTGATTGTATGATTGTGATTGTATGATTGTGATTGTATGATTGTGATTGTATGATTGTGATTGTATGATTGTGATTCTATGATTGTGATTGTATGATTGTGATCGTATGATTGTGATTGTATGATTGTGATTGTGTGATTGTGACTGTATGATTGTGTTGTATGATTGCGATCGTATGATTGCGATTGTGTGATTGTGATTGTATGATAGTCATTGTATGATTATGATTGTATGATTGCAATTGTATGGTTGCGATTGTATGATTGGGATTGTATGATTGTGATTGTATGATTGTGATTGTATGATTGTGATTGTATGATTGTGATTGTATGATTGTGATTGTATGATTGTGATTGTATGATTGTGATTGTATGATTGTGATTGTATGATTGTGATTGTATGATTGTGACTGTATGACTGTGTTGTATGATTGTGACTGTATGACTGTGTTGTATGATTGCGATCGTATGATTGCGATTGTATGATTGCGATTGTATGATTGCGATTGTATGAATGCGATTGTATGATTGGGATTGTATGATTATGATTGTATGATTGTGATTGTACGATTGTAATTGTACGATTGTGATTATACGATTGTGATTGTACGATTGTGATTGTATGATTGTGATTGTATGATTGTGATTGTATGATTGTGATTGTATGATTGTGATTGTATGATTGTGATTGTCTGATTGTGATTGTATGATTGTGATTCTATGATTGTGATTGTATGATTGTGATCGTATGATTGTGATTGTATGATTGTGATTGTGTGATTGTGACTGTATGATTGTGTTGTATGATTGCGATCGTATGATTGCGATTGTGTGATTGTGATTGTATGATAGTCATTGTATGATTATGATTGTATGATTGCAATTGTATGGTTGCGATTGTATGATTGGGATTGTATGATTGTGATTGTATGATTGTGATTGTATGATTGTGATTGTATGATTGTGATTGTATGATTGTGATTGTATGATTGTGATTGTATGATTGTGACTGTATGACTGTGTTGTATGATTGCGATCGTATGATTGCGATTGTATGATTGCGATTGTATGATTGCGATTGTATGAATGCGATTGTATGATTGGGATTGTATGATTATGATTGTATGATTGTGATTGTACGATTGTAATTGTACGATTGTGATTATACGATTGTGATTGTACGATTGTGATTGTACGACTGTGATTGTATGATTGTGATTGTATGATTGTGATTCTATGATGGTGATTGTATGATTGTGATTGAATGATTGTGATTGTATGGTTGTGATTGTACGATTCAGTATGTACGATTATGATTGTCGGATTGTGAATGAATGATTGTGATTGTATGGTTGTGATTGTACGATTATGATTGTCGGATTGTGATTGTATGATTGTGATTGTATAATTGTGATTGTATGATTGTGATTGTATGATTGTGATTGTATGATTGTGATTGTATGATTGTGATTGTATGATTGTGATTGTATGATTGTGATTCTATGATTGTGATTGTATGATTGTGATTGTATAATTGCTATTGTATGATTGTGATTGTATGATTGTGATTGTATGATTGAGATTGGATGATTGTGATGGTATGATTGTGATTGTATGATTGTGATTGTATGACTGTGATTGTATGATTGTGATTGAATGATTGTGATTGTATGATTGCCGTTGTATAATTGTGATTGTATGATTTGAATTGTATGATTGTGATTCTATGATTGTGATTCTATGATTGTGATTCTATGATTGTGATTCTATGATTGTGATTGTACGATTGCGATTGAATGATTGTGATTGTATGATTGCGATTGTATGATTGTGATTGTATGATTGTGATTGTATGATAGCGCATGTATGATTGCGATTGAATGATTGTGATTGTATGATTGTGATTCTATGATGGTGATTGTATGATTGTGATTGTATGATAGTGATAATATGATTGTGATTGTGTGATTGTGATTGTGTGATTGTGATTGTATGATTGTGATTGTATGATTGCGATTGTGTGAATGGGATGGTACGATTTTGTATGTACGACTATGATTTTCGGATTGTGATTGTATGATTGTGATTGTATGATTGTGATTGTATGATTGTGATTGTATGATTGTGATTGTATGATTGTGATTGTATGATTGTGATTGTATGATTGTGATTGTATGATTGTGATTGTATGATTGTGATTGTATGATTGTGATTGTCTGATTGTGATTGTATGATTGTGATTGTATGATTGTGATTGTATGACTGTGATTGTATGATTGTGATTGAATGATTGTGATTGTATGATTGTCATTGTATAATTGTGATTGTATGATTTGAATTGTATGATTGTGATTCTATGATTGTGATTCTATGATTGTGATTCTATGATTGTGATTCTATGATTGTGATTGTACGATTGCGATTGAATGATTGTGATTGTATGGTTGTGATTGTACGATTCAGTATGTACGATTATGATTGTCGGATTGTGATTGAATGATTGTGATTGTATGGTTGTGATTGTACGATTATGATTGTCGGATTGTGATTGTATGATTGTGATTGTATAATTGTGATTGTATGATTGTGATTGTATGATTGTGATTGTATGATTGTAATTGTATGATTGTGATTGTATGATTGTGATTCTATGATTGTGATTGTATGATTGTGATTGTATGAATGTGATTGTATAATTGCTATTGTATGATTGTGATTGTATGATTGTGATTGTATGATTGTGATTGTATGATTGAGATTGGATGATTGTGATGGTATGATTGTGATTGTATGATTGTGATTGTATGACTGTGATTGTATGATTGTGATTGAATGATTGTGATTGTATGATTGTCATTGTATAATTGTGATTGTATGATTTGAATTGTATGATTGTGATTCTATGATTGTGATTCTATGATTGTGATTCTATGATTGTGATTCTATGATTGTGATTGTACGATTGCGATTGAATGATTGTGATTGTATGATTGTGATTGTATGATTGTGATTGTATGATTGTGATTGTATGATTGTGATTGTATGATTGTGATTGTATGATAGCGCATGTATGATTGCGATTGAATGATTGTGATTGTATGATTGTGATTCTATGATGGTGATTGTATGATTGTGATTGTATGATAGTGATTGTATGATTGTGATTGAATGATTGTGATTGTATGATTGTCATTGTATAATTGTGATTGTATGATTTGAATTGTATGATTGTGATTCTATGATTGTGATTCTATGATTGTGATTCTATGATTGTGATTCTATGATTGTGATTGTACGATTGCGATTGAATGATTGTGATTGTATGATTGTGATTGTATGATTGTGATTGTATGATTGTGATTGTATGATTGTGATTGTATGATTGTGATTGTATGATAGCGCATGTATGATTGCGATTGAATGATTGTGATTGTATGATTGTGATTCTATGATGGTGATTGTATGATTGTGATTGTATGATAGTGATTGTATGATTGTGATTGTGTGATTGTGATTGTGTGATTGTGATTGTATGATTGTGATTGTATGATTGTGATTGCATGATTGTGATTGTATGTTTGTGATTGTATGATTGTGATTGAATGATTGTGATTGTATGATTGTCATTGTATTGTTGTGATTGTATGATTTGAATTGTATGACTGTGATTGCATGATTGTGATTGTATGATTGTGATTGTATGATAGCGCATGTATGATTGCGATTGAATGATTGTGATTGTATGATTGTGATTGTATGATTGTAATTGTATGATTGTGATTGTATGATTGTGATTCTATGATTGTGATTGTATGATTGTGATTGTACGATTGCGATTGAATGATTGTGATTGTATGATTGTGATTGTATGATTGTGATTGTATGATTGTGATTGTATGATTGTGATTGTATGATTGTGATTGTATGATAGCGCATGTATGATTGCGATTGAATGATTGTGATTGTATGATTGTGATTCTATGATGGTGATTGTATGATTGTGATTGTATGATAGTGATTGTATGATTGTGATTGTGTGATTGTGATTGTGTGATTGTGATTGTATGATTGTGATTGTATGATTGTGATTGCATGATTGTGATTGTATGTTTGTGATTGTATGATTGTGATTGAATGATTGTGATTGTATGATTGTCATTGTATTGTTGTGATTGTATGATTTGAATTGTATGACTGTGATTGCATGATTGTGATTGTATGATTGTGATTGTGTGATTGTGATTGTGTGAATGTGATTGTGTGATTGCGATTGTATGATTGCGATTGTATGATTGCGATTGTGTGAATGGGATTGTACGATTTTGTATGTACGATTATGATTGTCGGATTGTGATTGTATGATTGTGATTGTATGATTGTGATTGTATGATTGTGATTGTATGATTGTGATTGTATGCTTGTGATTGTATGATTGTGATGGTATGATTGTGATTGTATGATTGTGATTGTATGACTGTGATTGTATGATTGTGATTGAATAATTGTGATTGTATGATTGTCATTGTATAATTGTGATGGTATGATTTGAATTGTATGATTGTGATTCTATGATTGTGATTGTACGATTGCGATTGAATGATTGTGATTGTATGTTTGTGATTGTACAATTCTGTATGTACGATTATGATTGTCGGATTGTGATTGTATGATTGTGATTGTATGGTTGTGATTGTACGATTATGATTGTCGGATTGTGATTGTATGATTGTGATTGTGTGATTGTGACTGTATGATTGTGTTGTATGATTGCGATCGTATGATTGCGATTGTATGATTGCGATTGTATGATAGCGATTTTATGATTTGAATTGCATGATTGTGATTGTATGATTGTGATTGTGTGATTTTGATTGAATGATAGTGATTGTATGATTGTGATCGTATTATTATGATTGTATGATTGCAATTGTATGATTGCGATTGTACGATTGTGATTGTATGACTGTGATTGTATGATTGTGATTGTATGATTGTGATTGTATGATTGTGATTGTATGATTGTGATTGTGTGATTGTGATTGTATGATTGCGATTGTATGATTGTGACTGTATGAATGTGATTGTATAATAGTGATGGTATGATTTGAATTGCATGATTGTGATTGTATGATTGTGACTTTATGATTGTGATTGCATGATTGTGATTGTATGAATGTGATTGTATAATTGTTATTGTATGATTGTGATTGCATGACTGTGATTGTATGATTGTGATTGTATGATTGTGATTGTGTGATTGTGATTGTATGATTGTGATTGTATGATTGTGATTGCATGATTGTGATTGTATGATTGTGATTGTATGATTGTGATGGTACGATTATGATTGTCGGATTGTGATTGTATGATTGTGATTGTATGATTGTGATTGTATGATTATGATTGTATGATTGTGATTGTATGATTGTGATTGTATGATTGTGATTGTATGATTGTGATTGTATGACTGTGATTGTACGATTGTGATTGTATGATTGTGATTGTATGGTTGTGATTGTATGATTGTGATTGTATGATTGTGATTGTATGATTGTGATTGTATGATTGTGATTGTATGATTGTGATTGTATGATTGTGATTGTATGATAGCGCATGTATGATTGCGATTGTATGATTGTGATTGTATGATTGTGATTCTATGATGGTGATTGTATGATTGTGATTGTATGATTGTGATTGTATGATTGTGATTGTGTGATTGTGATTGTGTGATTGTGACTGTATGATTGTGATTGTATGATTGTGATTGCGTGATTGTGATTGTATGTTTGTGATTGTATGACTGTGATTGTATGATTGTGATTGTATGATTGTGATTGTATGATTGTGATTGTATGATCGTGATTGTCTGATTGTGATTGTATGATTGTGATTCTATGATTGTGATTGTATGATTGTGATTGTATGATTGTGATTTTGTGATTGTGATTGTATGGTTGTGATTGTATGATTGTGATTGTATGATGGTGATTGTATGATTGTGATTGTATGTTTGTGATTGTATGATAGCGCATGTATGATTGCGATTGTATGATTGTGATTGTATGATTGTGATTGTATGATTGTGATTCTATGATGGTGATTGTATGATTGTGATTGTATGATTGTGATTGTGTGATTGTGATTGTGTGATTGTGATTGTGTGATTGTGATTGTATGATTGTGATTGTATGATTGTGATTGCATGATTGTGATTGTATGTTTGTGATTGTATGATTGTGATTGAATGATTGTGATTGTATGATTGTCATTGTATGGTTGTGATTGTATGATTTGAATTGTATGACTGTGATTGCATGATTGTGATTGTATGATTGTGATTGTGTGATTGTGATTGTGCGATTGTGACTGTGTGATTGCGATTGTATGATTCCGATTGTGTGAATGGGATTGTACGATTCTGTATGTACGATTATGATTGTCGGATTGTGATTGTATGATTGTGATTGTATGATTGTGATTGTATGATTGTGATTGTATGATTGTGATTGTATGATTGTGATTGTATGATTGTGATTGTATGATTGTGATTGTATGATTGTGATTGTATGTTTGTGATTGTATGATTGTGATTGTATGATTGTGATTGTGTGATTGTGATTGTATGAATGTGATTGTATAATTGTTATTCTATGATTGTGATTGTATGATTGTGATTGTATGATGGCGATTGTATGATTGCGATTGTATGATTGTGATTGTGTGATTGTGATTGTATGATTGTGATTGTATGATTGTGATTGTATGATTGTGATTGTACGATTGCGATTGAATGATTGTGATTGTATGGTTGGGATTGTACGATTCTGTATGTACGATAATGTTTGTCGGATTGTGATTGTATGGTTGTGATTGTACCATTATGATTGTCGGATTGTGATTGTATGATTGTGATTGTATGATTGTGATTGTATGATTGTGATTATATGATTGTGATTGTATGATTGTGATTGCATGATTGTGATTGTATGATTGTGATTGTATGATTGTGATGGTACGATTATGATTGTCGGATTGTGATTGTATGATTGTGATTGTATGATTATGATTGTATCATTGTGATTGTATCATTGTGATTGTGTGATTGTGGTTGTATCATTGTGATTATAGCATTGAGATTGTATGATTGTGATTGTATGATTGTGATTGTATGATTGTGATTGTATGATTGTGATTGTATGATTGTGATTGTATGATTGTGATTGTATGACTGTGATTGTATGATTGTGATTGTATGATTGTGATTGTATGATTGTGATTGTATGATCGTGATTGTCTGATTGTGATTGTATGATTGTGATTCTATGATTGTGATTGTATGATTGT
The DNA here is from genome assembly GCF_050947335.1 of Megachile rotundata. Classification (NCBI taxonomy): domain Eukaryota; kingdom Metazoa; phylum Arthropoda; class Insecta; order Hymenoptera; family Megachilidae; genus Megachile; species Megachile rotundata. The sequence continues at coordinate 650,452 of NC_134987.1, read as the reverse complement.
GATTGTATGATTGTGATTTTGTGATTGTGATTGTATGGTTGTGATTGTATGATTGTGATTGTATGATTGTGATTGTATGATTGTGATTGTATGTTTGTGATTGTATGATAGCGCATGTATGATTGCGATTGTATGATTGTGATTGTATGATTGTGATTCTATGATGGTGATTGTATGATTGTGATTGTATGATTGTGATTGTGTGATTGTGATTGTGTGATTGTGATTGTGTGATTGTGATTGTGTGATTGTGATTGTATGATTGTGATTGCATGATTGTGATTGTATGTTTGTGATTGTATGATTGTGATTGAATGATTGTGATTGTATGATTGTCATTGTATGGTTGTGATTGTATGATTTGAATTGTATGACTGTGATTGCATGATTGTGATTGTATGATTGTGATTGTGTGATTGTGATTGTGCGATTGTGACTGTGTGATTGCGATTGTATGATTCCGATTGTGTGAATGGGATTGTACGATTCTGTATGTACGATTATGATTGTCGGATTGTGATTGTATGATTGTGATTGTATGATTGTGATTGTATGATTGTGATTGTATGATTGTGATTGTATGATTGTGATTGTATGATTGTGATTGTATGATTGTGATTGTATGATTGTGATTGTATGATTGTGATTGTATGATTGTGATTGTATGATTGTGATTGTATGTTTGTGATTGTATGATTGTGATTGTATGATTGTGATTGTGTGATTGTGATTGTATGAATGTGATTGTATAATTGTTATTCTATGATTGTGATTGTATGATTGTGATTGTATGATGGCGATTGTATGATTGCGATTGTATGATTGTGATTGTGTGATTGTGATTGTATGAATGTGATTGTATAATTGTTATTCTATGATTGTGATTGTATGATTGTGATTGTATGATGGCGATTGTATGATTGCGATTGTATGATTGGGATTGTATGATTATGATTGTATGATTGTGATTGTACGATTGTGATTGTACGATTGTGATTGTGCGACTGTGATTCTATAATTGTGATTGTATGAATGTGATTGTATAATTGTGATTGTATAATTCTCATTGTATAATTGTAATTGTATGAATGTGATTTTATAATTGTGATTGTATGATTTTAATTGCATGATTGTGATTGTATGATTGTGATTGTATGGTTGTGATTGTGTGATTTTGATTGTATGATAGTGATTGTATGATTGTGATCGTATGATTATGATCGTATGATTATGGTTGTATGATTGCAATCGTATGATTGCGATTGTACGATTGTGATTGTACGATTGTGATTGTACGACTGTGATTGTATGATTGTGATTGTATGATTGTGTTTGTATGATTGTGATTGTATGATTGTGATAGTATGATTGTGATTGTATGATTGTGATTGTATGATTGTGATTGTATGATTGTGATTGTATGATTGTGATTGTATGATTGTGATTGTATGATTGTGATTGTATGATTGTGATTGTATGATAGCGCATGTATGATTGCGATTGTATGATTGTGATTGTATGATTGTGATTGTATGATTGTGATTGTACGATTGCGATTGAATGATTGTGATTGTATGGTTGGGATTGTACGATTCTGTATGTACGATAATGTTTGTCGGATTGTGATTGTATGATTGTGATTGTATGGTTGTGATTGTACCATTATGATTGTCGGATTGTGATTGTATGATTGTGATTGTATGATTGTGATTGTATGATTGTGATTGCATGATTGTGATTGTATGATTGTGATTGTATGATTGTGATGGTACGATTATGATTGTCGGATTGTGATTGTATGATTGTGATTGTATGATTATGATTGTATCATTGTGATTGTATCATCATGATTGTGTGATTGTGGTTGTATCATTGTGATTATAGCATTGAGATTGTATGATTGTGATTGTATGATTGTGATTGTATGATTGTGATTGTATGATTGTGATTGTATGAATGTGATTGTATGATTGTGATTGTATGATTGTGATTGTATGATCGTGATTGTCTGATTGCGATTGTATGATTGTGATTCTATGATTGTGATTGTATGATTGTGATTGTATGATTGTGATTGTATGATTGTGATTGTGTGATTGTGATTGTATGGTTGTGATTGTATGATTGTGATTGTATGATTGTGATTGTATGATTGTGATTGTATGATAGCGCATGTATGATTGCGATTGTATGATTGTGATTGTATGATTGTGATTCTATGATGGTGATTGTATGACTGTCATTGTATGATTGTGATTGTATGATTGTGATTGTGTGATTGTGATTGTGTGATTGTGATTGTATGATTGTGATTGTATGATTGTGATTGCATGATTGTGATTGTATGTTTGTGATTGTATGATTGTGATTGAATGATTGTGATTGTATGACTGTCATTGTATAGTTGTGATTGTATGATTTGAATTGTATGACTGTGATTGCATGATTGTGATTGTATGATTGTGATTGTGTGATTGTGATTGTGCGATTGTGACTGTGTGATTGCGATTGTATGATTGCGATTGTGTGAATGGGATTCTACGATTCTGTATGTACGATTATGATTGTCGGATTGTGATTGTATGATTGTGATTGTATGATTGTGATTGTATGATTGTGATTCTATGATGGTGATTCTATGATTGTGATTGTATGATTGCGATTGTATGATTGCGATTGTATGATTGCGATTGTATGATTGCGATTCTATGATGGTGATTGTATGATTGTGATTGTATGATTGCGATTGTATGATTGTGATTGTATGATTGTGATTGTGTGATTGTGATTGTATGATTGTTTTTATATGATTGTGATTGCATGATTGTGATTGTAAATTTGTGATTGTATGATTGTGATTGAATGATTGTGATTGTATGATTGTCATTGTATAGTTGTGATTGTATGATTTGAATTGTATGACTGTGATTGCATGATTGTGATTGTATGATTGTGATTGTGTGACTGTGATTGTGTGATTGTGATTGTGTGATTGCGATTGTGTGAATGAGATTGTACGATTCTGTATGCACGATTGTGATTGTCGGATTGTGATTGTATGATTGTGATTCTATGATTGTGATTGTATGATTGTGATTGTATGATTGTGATTGTGTGATTGTGATTGTATGGTTGTGATTGTATGATTGTGATTGTATGATTGTGATTGTATGATAGCGCATGTATGATTGCGATTGTATGGTTGTGATTGTATGATTGTGATTCTATGATGGTGATTGTATGATTGTGATTGTATGATTGTGATTGTATGATTGTGATTGTATGATTGTGATTGTGTGATTGTGATTGTGTGATTGTGATTGTATGATTGTGATTGTATGATTGTGATTGCATGATTGTGATTGTATGTTTGTGATTGTATGATTGTGATTGAATGATTGTGATTGTATGATTGTCATTGTATAGTTGTGATTGTATGATTTGAATTGTGTGACTGTGATTGCATGATTGTGATTGTATGATAGCGCATGTATGATTGCGATTGTATGATTGTGATTGTATGATTGTGATTCTATGATGGTGATTGTATGATTGTGATTGTATGATTGTGATTGTATGATTGTGATTGTATGATTGTGATTGTGTGATTGTGATTGTGTGATTGTGATTGTATGATTGTGATTGTATGATTGTGATTGCATGATTGTGATTGTATGTTTGTGATTGTATGATTGTGATTGAATGATTGTGATTGTATGATTGTCATTGTATAGTTGTGATTGTATGATTTGGATTGTGTGACTGTGATTGCATGATTGTGATTGTATGATTGTGATTGTGTGATTGTGATTGTGCGATTGTGACTGTGTGATTGCGATTGTATGATTGCGATTGTGTGAATGGGATTGTACGCTTCTGTATGTACGATTATGATTGTCGGATTGTGATTGTATGATTGTGATTGTATGATTGTGATTGTATGATTGTGATTGTATGATTGTGATTGTATGATTGTGATTGTACGATTGCGATTGAATGATTGTGATTGTATGGTTGGGATTGTACGATTCTGTATGTACGATAATGTTTGTCGGATTGTGATTGTATGATTGTGATTGTATGGTTGTGATTGTACCATTATGATTGTCGGATTGTGATTGTATGATTGTGATTGTATGATTGTGATTGTCGGATTGTGATTGTATGATTGTGATTGTATGATTGTGATTGTATGATTGTGATTGTATGATTGTGATTGTATGATTGTGGTTGTATGATTGTGATGGTACGATTATGATTGTCGGATTGTGATTGTATGATTGCGATTGTATGATTATGATTGTATCATTGTGATTGTATCATTGTGATTGTGTGATTGTGGTTGTATCATTGTGATTATAGCATTGAGATTGTATGATTGTGATTGTATGATTGTGATTGTATGATTGTGATTGTATGATTGTGATTGTATGATTGTGATTGTATAATTGTGATTGTATGATTGTGATTGTATGAATGTGATTGTATGATTGTGATTGTATGATTGTGATTGTATGATTGTGATTGTATGATCGTGATTGTCTGATTGTGATTGTATGATTGTGATTCTATGATGGTGATTGTATGATTGTGATTGTATGATTGTGATTGTATGATTGTGATTGTATGATTGTGATTGTGTGATTGTGATTGTGTGATTGTGATTGTATGATTGTGATTGTATGATTGTGATTGCATGATTGTGATTGTATGTTTGTGATTGTATGATTGTGATTGAATGATTGTGATTGTATGATTGTCATTGTATAGTTGTGATTGTATGATTTGAATTGTATGACTGTGATTGCATGATTGTGATTGTATGATTGTGATTGTGTGATTGTGATTGTGCGATTGTGACTGTGTGATTGCGATTGTACGATTGCGATTGTGTGAATGGGATTCTACGATTCTGTATGTACGATTATGATTGTCGGATTGTGATTGTATGATTGTGATTGTATGATTGTGATTGTATGATTGTGATTGTATGATTGTGATTGTATGATTGTGATTGTATGATTGTGATTGTATGATTGTGTTTGTATGATTGTGATTGTATGATTGTGATTGTATGATTGTGATTGTATGAATGTGATTGTATAATTGTTATTGTATGATTGTGATTGTATGATTGTGATTGTACGATTGCGATTGAATGATTGTAATTGTATGGTTGTGATTGTACGATTCTGTATCTACGATTATGAATGTCGGATTGTGATTGTATGATTGTGATTGTATGATTGGAATTGTATGATTGTGATTGTATGATTGTGATTGTATGATTGTGATTGTATGGTTGTGATTGTACGATTATGTATGTACGATTATGATTGTCGGATTGTGATGGTATGATTGTGATTGTATGGTTGTGATTGTACGATTATGATTGTCGGATTGTGATTGTATGATTGTGATTGTATGATTGTGATTGTATGATTGTGATTTTGTGATTGTGATTGTATGGTTGTGATTGTATGATTGTGATTGTATGATCGTGATTGTATGATTGTGATTGTATGTTTGCGATTGTATGATAGCGCATGTATGATTGCGATTGTATGATTGTGATTGTATGATTGTGATTCTATGATGGTGATTGTATGATTGTGATTGTATGATTGTGATTGTATGATTGTGATTATGTGATTGTGATTGTGTGATTGTGATTGTATGATTGTGATTGTATGATTGTGATTGCATGATTGTGATTGTATGTTTGTGATTGTATGATTGTGATTGAATGATGGTGATTGTATGATTGTCATTGTATAGTTGTGATTGTATGATTTGAATTGTATGACTGTGATTGCATGATTGTGATTGTATGATTGTGATTGTGTGATTGTGATTGTGCGATTGTGACTGTGTGATTGCGATTGTATGATTCCGATTGTGTGAATGGGATTGTACGATTCTGTATGTACGATTATGATTGTCGGATTGTGATTGTATGATTGTGATTGTATGATTGTGATTGTATGATTGTGATTGTATGATTGTGATTGTATGATTGTGATTGTATGATTGTGATTGTATGATTGTGATTGTATGATTGTGATTGTATGATTGTGATTGTATGATTGTGATTGTATGATTGTGATTGTATGTTTGTGATTGTATGATTGTGATTGTATGATTGTGATTGTGTGATTGTGATTGTATGAATGTGATTGTATAATTGTTATTCTATGATTGTGATTGTATGATTGTGATTGTATGAATGTGATTGTATAATTGTTATTCTATGATTGTGATTGTATGATTGTGATTGTATGATGGCGATTGTATGATTGCGATTGTATGATTGGGATTGTATGATTATGATTGTATGATTGTGATTGTACGATTGTGATTGTACGATTGTGATTGTGCGACTGTGATTCTATAATTGTGATTGTATGAATGTGATTGTATAATTGTGATTGTATAATTCTCATTGTATAATTGTGATTGTATGAATGTGATTGTATAATTGTGATTGTATGATTTTAATTGCATGATTGTGATTGTATGATTGTGATTGTATGGTTGTGATTGTGTGATTTTGATTGTATGATAGTGATTGTATGATTGTGATCGTATGATTATGATCGTATGATTATGGTTGTATGATTGCAATCGTATGATTGCGATTGTACGATTGTGATTGTACGATTGTGATTGTACGACTGTGATTGTATGATTGTGATTGTATCATTGTGTTTGTATGATTGTGATTGTATGATTGTGATTGTATGATTGTGATAGTATGATTGTGATTGTATGATTGTGATTGTATGATTGTAATTGCATGATTGTGATTGTGTGATTGTGCTTGTATGGTTGTGATTGTATGATTGTGATTGTATGATTGTGATTTTTTGATTGTGATTGTATGATTGTGATTGTATGATTGTGATTGTGTGATTGTGATTGTATGATTGCGATTGTATGATTGTGATTGTATGAATGTGATTGTATAATAGTGATTGTATGATTTGAATTGCATGATTGTGATTGTATGATTGTGACTGTATGATTGTGATTGCATGATTGTGATTGTATGAATGTGATTGTATAATTGTTATTGTATGATTGTGATTGCATGACTGTGATTGTATGATTGTGATTGTATGATTGTGATTGTGTGATTGTGATTGTATGATTGTGATTGTATGATTGTGATTGTATGATTGTGATTGTATGATTGTGATTGTATGATTGTGATTGTACGATTGCGATTGAATGATTGTGATTGTATGGTTGGGGGATTGTACGATTCTGTATGTACGATAATGTTTGTCGGATTGTGATTGTATGATTGTGATTGTATGGTTGTGATTGTACCGTTATGATTGTCGGATTGTGATTGTATGATTGTGATTGTATGATTGTGATTGTATGATTGTGATTGTATGATTGTGATTGTATGATTGTGATTGTATGATTGTGATTGTATGATTGTGATTGTATGATTGTGATTGTATGATTGTGATTGTATGATTGTGATGGTACGATTATGATTGTCGGATTGTGATTGTATGATTGTGATTGTATGATTATGATTGTATCATTGTGATTGTATCATTGTGATTGTGTGATTGTGGTTGTATCATTGTGATTATAGCATTGAGATTGTATGATTGTGATTGTATGATTGTGATTGTATGATTGTGATTGTATGATTGTGATTGTATGATTGTGATTGTATGATTGTGATTCTATGATGGTGATTGTATGATTGTGACTGTATGATTGTGATTGTATGATTGTGATTGTGTGATTGTGATTGTGTGATTGTGATTGTATGATTGTGATTGTATGATTGTGATTGCATGATTGTGATTGTATGTTTGTGATTGTATGAGTGTGATTGAATGATTGTGATTGTATGATTGTCATTGTATAGTTGTGATTGTATGATTTGAATTGTGTGACTGTGATTGCATGATTGTGATTGTATGATTGTGATTGTGTGATTGTGATTGTGCGATTGTGACTGTGTGATTGCGATTGTACGATTGCGATTGTGTGAATGGGATTCTACGATTCTGTATGTACGATTATGATTGTCGGATTGTGATTGTATGATTGTGATTGTATGATTGTGATTGTATGATTGTGATTGTATGATTGTGATTGTATGATTGTGATTGTATGATTGTGATTGTATGATTGTGATTGTATGATTGTGATTGTATGATTGTGATTGTATGATTGTGATTGTATGATTGTGATTGTATGAATGTGATTGTATAATTGTGATTGTATGATTGTGATTGTATGATTGTGATTGTACGATTGCGATTGAATGATTGTAATTGTATGGTTGTGATTGTACGATTCTGTATCTACGATTATGAATGTCGGATTGTGATTGTATGATTGTGATTGTATGATTGTGATTGTATGGTTGTGATTGTACGATTATGTATGTACGATCATGATTGTCGGATTGTGATGGTATGATTGTGATTGTATGGTTGTGATTGTACGATTATGATTGTCGGATTGTGATTGTATGATTGTGATTGTATGATTGTGATTGTATGATTGTGATTGTATGATTGTGATTGTATGATTGTGATTGTATGATTGTGACTGTATGATTGTGTTGTATGATTGCGATCGTATGATTGCGATTGTACGATTGCGATTGTATGATTGCGATTTTATGATTGCGATTGTATGATTGGGATTGTATGATTATGATTGTATGATTGTGATTGCACGATTGTAATTGCACGATTGTGATTGTACGATTGTGATTGTACGACTGTGATTGTACGATTGTGATTGTACGATTGTGATTGTACGATTGTGATTGTATGATTGTGATTGTATGATTGCGATTGTATGATTGTGATTGTACGATTGCGATTGAATGATTGTGATTTTATGGTTGTGATTGTACGATTCTGTATGTACGATTATGGTTGTCGGATTGTGATTGTATGATTGTGATTGTATGGTTGTGATGGTACGATTATGATTGTCGGATTGTGATTGTATGATTGTGATTGTATGATTATGATTGTATCATTGTGATTGTATCATTGTGATTGTGCGATTGTGGATGTATCATTGTGATTATAACATTGTGATTGTATGATTATGATTGTATCATTGTGATTGTATGGTTGCGATTGTAGGATTGTGATTCTATGATTGCGATTGTATGATTGTGGTTCTATGATTGTGATTGTATGATTGTGATTGTATGATTGTGATTGTATGGTTGTGATTGTACGACTCTGTATGTACGATTATGATTGTCGGATTGTGATTGTATGATTGTGATTGTATGGTTGTGATTGTACGATTATGGTTGTCGGATTGTGATTGTATGATTGTGTTTGTATGATTGTGATTGTATGATTGTGATTCTATGATTGTGATTGTATGATTGTGATTGTATGATTGTGATTGTGTGATTGTGACTGTATGATTGTGTTGTATGATTGCGATCGTATGATTGCGATTGTGTGATTGTGATTGTATGATAGTGATTGTATGAATGTGATCGTATGATTATGATTGTATGATTGCAATTGTATGATTGCTATTGTATGATTGGGATTGTATGATTGTGATTGTATGATTGTGATTGTATGATTGTGATTCTATGATGGTGATTCTATGATGGTGATTCTATGATGGTGATTGTATGATTGCGATTGTATGATTGCGATTGTATGATTGTGATTCTATGATGGTGATTGTATGATTGTGATTGTATGATTGTGATTGTGTGATTGTGATTGTATGATTGTTTTTATATGATTGTGATTGCATGATTGTGATTGTATGTTTGTGATTGTATGATTGTGATTGAATGATTGTGATTGTATGATTGTCATTGTATAGTTGTGATTGTATGATTTGAATTGTATGACTGTGATTGCATGATTGTGATTGTATGATTGTGATTGTGTGACTGTGATTGTGTGATTGTGATTGTGTGATTGCGATTGTATGATTGCGATTGTGTGAATGAGATTGTACGATTCTGTATGCACGATTATGATTGTCGGATTGTGATTGTATGATTGTGATTGTATGATTGTGATTGTGTGATTGTGATTGTATGATTGTGATTGTATGAATGTGATTGTATAATTGTTAATGTATGATTGTGATTGTATGATTGTGATTGTATGATTGTGATTGTATGTTTGTGATTGTATGATTGTGATTGTATGATTGTGATTGTGTGATTGTGATTGTATGAATGTGATTGTATAATTGTTATTCTATGATTGTGATTGTATGATTGTGATTCTATGATTGCGATTGTATGATTGCGATTGTATGATTGGGATTGTATGATTATGATTGTATGATTGTGATTGTACGATTGTGATTGTACGATTGTGATTGTGCGACTGTGATTCTATAATTGTGATTGTATGAATGTGATTGTATAATTGTGATTGTATAATTTTCATTGTATAATTGTGATTGTATGAATGTGATTGTATAATTGTGATTGTATGATTTTAATTGCATGATTGTGATTGTATGATTGTGATTGTATGATTGTGATTGTATGATTGTGATTGTATGATTGTGATTGTATGATTGTGATTGTATGGTTGTGATTGTGTGATTTTGATTGTATGATAGTGATTGTATGATTGTGATCGTATGATTATGATCGTATGATTATGGTTGTATGATTGCAATCGTATGATTGCGATTGTACGATTGTGATTGTACGATTGTGATTGTACGACTGTGATTGTATGATTGTGATTGTATGATTGTGTTTGTATGATTGTGATTGTATAATTGTGATTGTATGTTTGTGATTGTATGAGTGTGATTGAATGATTGTGATTGTATGATTGTCATTGTATAGTTGTGATTGTATGATTTGAATTGTGTGACTGTGATTGCATGATTGTGATTGTATGATTGTGATTGTGTGATTGTGATTGTGCGATTGTGACTGTGTGATTGCGATTGTATGATTGCGATTGTGTGAATGGGATTGTACGATTCTGTATGTACGATTATGATTGTCGGATTGTGATTGTATGATTGTGATTGTATGATTGGGAGTGTATGATTGTGATTGTATGATTGTGATTGTACGATTGCGATTGAATGATTGTGATTGTATGGTTGGGATTGTACGATTCTGTATGTACGATAATGTTTGTCGGATTGTGATTGTATGATTGTGATTGTATGGTTGTGATTGTACCATTATGATTGTCGGATTGTGATTGTATGATTGTGATTGTATGATTGTGATTGTATGATTGTGATTGCATGATTGTGATTGTATGATTGTGATTGTATGATTGTGATGGTACGATTATGATTGTCGGATTGTGATTGTATGATTGTGATTGTATGATTATGATTGTATCATTGTGATTGTATCATCGTGATTGTGTGATTGTGGTTGTATCATTGTGATTATAGCATTGAGATTGTATGATTGTGATTGTATGATTGTGATTGTATGATTGTGATTGTATGATTGTGATTGTATGATTGTGATTGTATGATTGTGATTGTATGAATGTGATTGTATGATTGTGATTGTATGATTGTGATTGTGTGATTGTGATTGTGTGATTGTGATTGTATGATTGTGATTGTATGATTGTGATTGCATGATTGTGATTGTATGTTTGTGATTGTATGATCGTGATTGTCTGATCGTGATTGTATGATTGTGATTGTATGATTGTGATTGTATGATTGTGATTGTATGATTGTGATTGTGTGATTGTGATTGTATGGTTGTGATTGTATGATTGTGATTGTATGATTGTGATTGTATGATTGTGATTGTATGATAGCGCATGTATGATTGCGATTGTATGATTGTGATTGTATGATGGTGATTGTATGATTGTGATTGTATGATTGTGATTGTATGATTGTGATTGTATGATTGTGATTGTGTGATTGTGATTGTGTGATTGTGATTGTATGATTGTGATTGTATGATTGTGATTGCATGATTGTGATTGTATGTTTGTGATTGTATGATTGTGATTGAATGATTGTGATTGTATGATTGTCATTGTATAGTTGTGATTGTATGATTTGAATTGTGTGACTGTGATTGCATGATTGTGATTGTATGATAGCGCATGTATGATTGCGATTGTATGATTGTGATTGTATGATTGTGATTCTATGATGGTGATTGTATGATTGTGATTGTATGATTGTGATTGTATGATTGTGATTGTATGATTGTGATTGTATGATTGTGATTGTGTGATTGTGATTGTGTGATTGTGATTGTATGATTGTGATTGTATGATTGTGATTGCATGATTGTGATTGTATGTTTGTGATTGTATGATTGTGATTGAATGATTGTGATTGTATGATTGTCATTGTATAGTTGTGATTGTATGATTTGAATTGTGTGACTGTGATTGCATGATTGTGATTGTATGATTGTGATTGTGTGATTGTGATTGTGCGATTGTGACTGTGTGATTGCGATTGTATGATTGCGATTGTGTGAATGGGATTGTACGCTTCTGTATGTACGATTATGATTGTCGGATTGTGATTGTATGATTGTGATTGTATGATTGTGATTGTATGATTGTGATTGTATGATTGTGATTGTACGATTGCGATTGAATGATTGTGATTGTATGGTTGGGATTGTACGATTCTGTATGTACGATAATGTTTGTCGGATTGTGATTGTATGATTGTGATTGTATGGTTGTGATTGTACCATTATGATTGTCGGATTGTGATTGTATGATTGTGATTGTATGATTGTGATTGTATGATTGTGATTGTCGGATTGTGATTGTATGATTGTGATTGTATGATTGTGATTGTATGATTGTGATTGTATGATTGTGATTGTATGATTGTGGTTGTATGATTGTGATGGTACGATTATGATTGTATGATTGTGATTGTACGATTGCGATTGAATGATTGTGATTGTATGGTTGGGATTGTACGATTCTGTATGTACGATAATGTTTGTCGGATTGTGATTGTATGATTGTGATTGTATGGTTGTGATTGTACCATTATGATTGTCGGATTGTGATTGTATGATTGTGATTGTATGATTGTGATTGTATGATTGTGATTGTATGATTGTGATTGTCGGATTGTGATTGTATGATTATGATTGTATAATTGTGATTGTATCATTGTGATTGTGTGATTGTGGTTGTATCATTGTGATTATAGCATTGAGATTGTATGATTGTGATTGTATGATTGTGATTGTATGATTGTGATTGTATGATTGTGATTGTATGATTGTGATTGTATGATTGTGATTGTATGATTGTGATTGTATAATTGTGATTGTATGATTGTGATTGTATGAATGTGATTGTATGATTGTGATTGTATGATTGTGATTGTATGATTGTGATTGTATGATCGTGATTGTCTGATTGTGATTGTATGATTGTGATTCTATGATTGTGATTGTATGATTGTGATTGTGTGATTGTGATTGTGTGATTGTGATTGTATGATTGTGATTGTATGATTGTGATTGTATGATTGTGATTGTATGATAGCGCATGTATGATTGCGATTGTATGATTGTGATTGTATGATTGTGATTCTATGATGGTGATTGTATGATTGTGATTGTATGATTGTGATTGTATGATTGTGATTGTATGATTGTGATTGTGTGATTGTGATTGTGTGATTGTGATTGTATGATTGTGATTGTATGATTGTGATTGTATGATTGTGATTGCATGATTGTGATTGTATGTTTGTGATTGTATGATTGTGATTGAATGATTGTGATTGTATGATTGTCATTGTATAGTTGTGATTGTATGATTTGAATTGTATGACTGTGATTGCATGATTGTGATTGTATGATTGTGATTGTGTGATTGTGATTGTGCGATTGTGACTGTGTGATTGCGATTGTATGATTCCGATTGTGTGAATGGGATTGTACGATTCTGTATGTACGATTATGATTGTCGGATTGTGATTGTATGATTGTGATTGTATGATTGTGATTGTATGATTGTGATTGTATGATTGTGATTGTATGATTGTGATTGTATGATTGTGATTGTATGATTGTGATTGTATGATTGTGATTGTATGATTGTGATTGTATGATTGTGATTGTATGATTGTGATTGTATGATTGTGATTGTATGATTGTGATTGTATGATTGTGATTGTATGATTGTGATTGTGTGATTGTGATTGTGTGATTGTGATTGTATGATTGTGATTGTATGATTGTGATTGCATGATTGTGATTGTATGTTTGTGATTGTATGATTGTGATTGAATGATTGTGATTGTATGATTGTCATTGTATAGTTGTGATTGTATGATTTGAATTGTGTGACTGTGATTGCATGATTGTGATTGTATGATAGCGCATGTATGATTGCGATTGTATGATTGTGATTGTATGATTGTGATTCTATGATGGTGATTGTATGATTGTGATTGTATGATTGTGATTGTATGATTGTGATTGTATGATTGTGATTGTATGATTGTGATTGTGTGATTGTGATTGTGTGATTGTGATTGTATGATTGTGATTGTATGATTGTGATTGCATGATTGTGATTGTATGTTTGTGATTGTATGATTGTGATTGAATGATTGTGATTGTGTGATTGTCATTGTATAGTTGTGATTGTATGATTTGAATTGTGTGACTGTGATTGCATGATTGTGATTGTATGATTGTGATTGTGTGATTGTGATTGTGCGATTGTGACTGTGTGATTGCGATTGTATGATTGCGATTGTGTGAATGGGATTGTACGCTTCTGTATGTACGATTATGATTGTCGGATTGTGATTGTATGATTGTGATTGTATGATTGTGATTGTATGATTGTGATTGTATGATTGTGATTGTACGATTGCGATTGAATGATTGTGATTGTATGTTTGGGATTGTACGATTCTGTATGTACGATAATGTTTGTCGGATTGTGATTGTATGATTGTGATTGTATGGTTGTGATTGTACCATTATGATTGTCGGATTGTGATTGTATGATTGTGATTGTATGATTGTGATTGTATGATTGTGATTGTCGGATTGTGATTGTATGATTGTGATTGTATGATTGTGATTGTATGATTGTGATTGTATGATTGTGATTGTATGATTGTGATTGTATGATTGTGGTTGTATGATTGTGATGGTACGATTATGATTGTATGATTGTGATTGTACGATTGCGATTGAATGATTGTGATTGTATGGTTGGGATTGTACGATTCTGTATGTACGATAATGTTTGTCGGATTGTGATTGTATGATTGTGATTGTATGGTTGTGATTGTACCATTATGATTGTCGGATTGTGATTGTATGATTGTGATTGTATGATTGTGATTGTATGATTGTGATTGTATGATTGTGATTGTATGATTGTGATTGTCGGATTGTGATTGTATGATTGTGATTGTATGATTGTGATTGTATGATTGTGATTGTATGATTGTGATTGTATGATTGTGATTGTATGATTGTGGTTGTATGATTGTGATGGTACGATTATGATTGTCGGATTGTGATTGTATGATTGTGATTGTATGATTATGATTGTATAATTGTGATTGTATCATTGTGATTGTGTGATTGTGGTTGTATCATTGTGATTATAGCATTGAGATTGTATGATTGTGATTGTATGATTGTGATTGTATGATTGTGATTGTATGATTGTGATTGTATGATTGTGATTGTATGATTGTGATTGTATGATTGTGATTGTATAATTGTGATTGTATGATTGTGATTGTATGAATGTGATTGTATGATTGTGATTGTATGATTGTGGTTGTATGATTGTGATTGTATGATCGTGATTGTCTGATTGTGATTGTATGATTGTGATTCTATGATTGTGATTGTATGATTGTGATTGTGTGATTGTGATTGTGTGATTGTGATTGTATGATTGTGATTGTATGATTGTGATTGTATGATTGTGATTGTATGATAGCGCATGTATGATTGCGATTGTATGATTGTGATTGTATGATTGTGATTCTATGATGGTGATTGTATGATTGTGATTGTATGATTGTGATTGTATGATTGTGATTGTATGATTGTGATTGTGTGATTGTGATTGTGTGATTGTGATTGTATGATTGTGATTGTATGATTGTGATTGCATGATTGTGATTGTATGTTTGTGATTGTATGATTGTGATTGAATGATTGTGATTGTATGATTGTCATTGTATAGTTGTGATTGTATGATTTGAATTGTATGACTGTGATTGCATGATTGTGATTGTATGATTGTGATTGTGTGATTGTGATTGTGCGATTGTGACTGTGTGATTGCGATTGTATGATTCCGATTGTGTGAATGGGATTGTACGATTCTGTATGTACGATTATGATTGTCGGATTGTGATTGTATGATTGTGATTGTATGATTGTGATTGTATGATTGTGATTGTATGATTGTGATTGTATGATTGTGATTGTATGATTGTGATTGTATGATTGTGATTGTATGATTGTGATTGTATGATTGTGATTGTATGATTGTGATTGTATGATTGTGATTGTATGATTGTGATTGTATGATTGTGATTGTATGATTGTGATTGTATGATTGTGATTGTATGATTGTGATTGTATGATTGTGATTGTGTGATTGTGATTGTATGATTGTGATTGTATGATTGTGATTGTATGATTGTGGTTGTATGATTGTGATGGTACGATTATGATTGTCGGATTGTGATTGTATGATTGTGATTGTATGATTATGATTGTATAATTGTGATTGTATCATTGTGATTGTGTGATTGTGGTTGTATCATTGTGATTATAGCATTGAGATTGTATGATTGTGATTGTATGATTGTGATTGTATGATTGTGATTGTATGATTGTGATTGTATGATTGTGATTGTATGATTGTGATTGTATGATTGTGATTGTATAATTGTGATTGTATGATTGTGATTGTATGAATGTGATTGTATGATTGTGATTGTATGATTGTGATTGTATGATTGTGATTGTATGATCGTGATTGTCTGATTGTGATTGTATGATTGTGATTCTATGATTGTGATTGTATGATTGTGATTGTGTGATTGTGATTGTGTGATTGTGATTGTATGATTGTGATTGTATGATTGTGATTGTATGATTGTGATTGTATGATAGCGCATGTATGATTGCGATTGTATGATTGTGATTGTATGATTGTGATTCTATGATGGTGATTGTATGATTGTGATTGTATGATTGTGATTGTATGATTGTGATTGTATGATTGTGATTGTGTGATTGTGATTGTGTGATTGTGATTGTATGATTGTGATTGTATGATTGTGATTGCATGATTGTGATTGTATGTTTGTGATTGTATGATTGTGATTGAATGATTGTGATTGTATGATTGTCATTGTATAGTTGTGATTGTATGATTTGAATTGTATGACTGTGATTGCATGATTGTGATTGTATGATTGTGATTGTGTGATTGTGATTGTGCGATTGTGACTGTGCGATTGCGATTGTATGATTCCGATTGTGTGAATGGGATTGTACGATTCTGTATGTACGATTATGATTGTCGGATTGTGATTGTATGATTGTGATTGTATGATTGTGATTGTATGATTGTGATTGTATGATTGTGATTGTATGATTGTGATTGTATGATTGTGATTGTATGATTGTGATTGTATGATTGTGATTGTATGATTGTGATTGTATGATTGTGATTGTATGATTGTGATTGTATGATTGTGATTGTATGATTGTGATTGTATGATTGTGATTGTATGTTTGTGATTGTATGATTGTGATTGTGTGATTGTGATTGTATGAATGTGATTGTATAATTGTTATTCTATGATTGTGATTGTATGATTGTGATTGTATGAATGTGATTGTATAATTGTTATTCTATGATTGTGATTGTATGATTGTGATTGTATGATGGCGATTGTATGATTGCGATTGTATGATTGGGATTGTATGATTATGATTGTATGATTGTGATTGTACGATTGTGATTGTACGATTGTGATTGTGCGACTGTGATTCTATAATTGTGATTGTATGAATGTGATTGTATAATTGTGATTGTATAATTCTCATTGTATAACTGTGATTGTATGAATGTGATTGTATAATTGTGATTGTATGATTTTAATTGCATGATTGTGATTGTATGATTGTGATTGTATGGTTGTGATTGTGTGATTTTGATTGTATGATAGTGATTGTATGATTGTGATCGTATGATTATGATCGTATGATTATGGTTGTATGATTGCAATCGTATGATTGCGATTGTACGATTGTGATTGTACGATTGTGATTGTACGACTGTGATTGTATGATTGTGATTGTATGATTGTGTTTGTATGATTGTGATTGTATGATTGTGATTGTATGATTGTCATTGTATAGTTGTGATTGTATGATTTGAATTGTGTGACTGTGATTGCATGATTGTGATTGTATGATTGTGATTGTGTGATTGTGATTGTGCGATTGTGACTGTGTGATTGCGATTGTATGATTGCGATTGTGTGAATGGGATTGTACGCTTCTGTATGTACGATTATGATTGTCGGATTGTGATTGTATGATTGTGATTGTATGATTGTGATTGTATGATTGTGATTGTATGATTGTGATTGTACGATTGCGATTGAATGATTGTGATTGTATGGTTGGGATTGTACGATTCTGTATGTACGATAATGTTTGTCGGATTGTGATTGTATGATTGTGATTGTATGGTTGTGATTGTACCATTATGATTGTCGGATTGTGATTGTATGATTGTGATTGTATGATTGTGATTGTATGATTGTGATTGTCGGATTGTGATTGTATGATTGTGATTGTATGATTGTGATTGTATGATTGTGATTGTATGATTGTGATTGTATGATTGTGATTGTATGATTGTGGTTGTATGATTGTGATGGTACGATTATGATTGTCGGATTGTGACTGTATGATTGTGATTGTATGATTATGATTGTATAATTGTGATTGTATCATTGTGATTGTGTGATTGTGGTTGTATCATTGTGATTATAGCATTGAGATTGTATGATTGTGATTGTATGATTGTGATTGTATGATTGTGATTGTATGATTGTGATTGTATGATTGTGATTGTATGATTGTGATTGTATAATTGTGATTGTATGATTGTGATTGTATGAATGTGATTGTATGATTGTGATTGTATGATTGTGATTGTATGATTATGATTGTATGATCGTGATTGTCTGATTGTGATTGTATGATTGTGATTCTATGATTGTGATTGTATGATTGTGATTGTGTGATTGTGATTGTGTGATTGTGATTGTATGATTGTGATTGTATGATTGTGATTGTATGATTGTGATTGTATGATAGCGCATGTATGATTGCGATTGTATGATTGTGATTGTATGATTGTGATTCTATGATGGTGATTGTATGATTGTGATTGTATGATTGTGATTGTATGATTGTGATTGTATGATTGTGATTGTGTGATTGTGATTGTGTGATTGTGATTGTATGATTGTGATTGTATGATTGTGATTGCATGATTGTGATTGTATGTTTGTGATTGTATGATTGTGATTGAATGATTGTGATTGTATGATTGTCATTGTATAGTTGTGATTGTATGATTTGAATTGTATGACTGTGATTGCATGATTGTGATTGTATGATTGTGATTGTGTGATTGTGATTGTGCGATTGTGACTGTGTGATTGCGATTGTATGATTCCGATTGTGTGAATGGGATTGTACGATTCTGTATGTACGATTATGATTGTCGGATTGTGATTGTATGATTGTGATTGTATGATTGTGATTGTATGATTGTGATTGTATGATTGTGATTGTATGATTGTGATTGTATGATTGTGATTGTATGATTGTGATTGTATGATTGTGATTGTATGATTGTGATT
Organism: Megachile rotundata; assembly: GCF_050947335.1. Taxonomy (NCBI): domain Eukaryota; kingdom Metazoa; phylum Arthropoda; class Insecta; order Hymenoptera; family Megachilidae; genus Megachile; species Megachile rotundata. Next base: position 630,526 of record NC_134987.1, on the reverse strand, counting down.
GTATGATTGTGATTGTATGATTGTGATTGTATGATTGTGATTGTATGATTGTGATTGTATGATTGTGATTGTATGATTGTGATTGTATGTTTGTGATTGTATGATTGTGATTGTGTGATTGTGATTGTATGAATGTGATTGTATAATTGTTATTCTATGATTGTGATTGTATGATTGTGATTGTATGAATGTGATTGTATATTTGTTATTCTATGATTGTGATTGTATGATTGTGATTGTATGATGGCGATTGTATGATTGCGATTGTATGATTGGGATTGTATGATTATGATTGTATGATTGTGATTGTACGATTGTGATTGTACGATTGTGATTGTGCGACTGTGATTCTATAATTGTGATTGTATGAATGTGATTGTATAATTGTGATTGTATAATTCTCATTGTATAACTGTGATTGTATGAATGTGATTGTATAATTGTGATTGTATGATTTTAATTGCATGATTGTGATTGTATGATTGTGATTGTATGGTTGTGATTGTGTGATTTTGATTGTATGATAGTGATTGTATGATTGTGATCGTATGATTATGATCGTATGATTATGGTTGTATGATTGCAATCGTATGATTGCGATTGTACGATTGTGATTGTGCGATTGTGATTGTACGACTGTGATTGTATGATTGTGATTGTATGATTGTGTTTGTATGATTGTGATTGTATGATTGTGATTGTATGATTGTGATAGTATGATTGTGATTGTATGATTGTGATTGTATGATTGTAATTGCATGATTGTGATTGTGTGATTGTGCTTGTATGGTTGTGATTGTATGATTGTGATTGTATGATTGTGATTTTTTGATTGTGATTGTATGATTGTGATTGTATGATTGTGATTGTGTGATTGTGATTGTATGATTGCGATTGAATGATTGTGATTGTATGAATGTGATTGTATGATTGTGATTGCATGATTGTGATTGTATGAATGTGATTGTATAATTGTTATTGTATGATTGTGATTGCATGACTGTGATTGTATGATTGTGATTGTATGATTGTGATTGTGTGATTGTGATTGTATGATTGTGATTGTATGATTGTGATTGTATGATTGTGATTGTATGATTGTGATTGTATGATTGTGATTGTACGATTGCGATTGAATGACTGTGATTGTATGGTTGGGATTGTACGATTCTGTATGTACGATAATGTTTGTCGGATTGTGATTGTATGATTGTGATTGTATGGTTGTGATTGTACCGTTATGATTGTCGGATTGTGATTGTATGATTGTGATTGTATGGTTGTGATTGTACCGTTATGATTGTCGGATTGTGATTGTATGATTGTGATTGTATGATTGTGATTGTATGATTGTGATTGTATGATTGTGATTGTATGATTGTGATTGTATGATTGTGATTGTATGATTGTGATTGTATGATTGTGATTGTATGATTGTGATTGTATGATTGTGATGGTACGATTATGATTGTCGGATTGTGATTGTATGATTGTGATTGTATGATTATGATTGTATCATTGTGATTGTATCATTGTGATTGTGTGATTGTGGTTGTATCATTGTGATTGTAGCATTGAGATTGTATGATTGTGATTGTATGATTGTGATTGTATGATTGTGATTGTATGATTGTGATTGTATGATTCTGATTCTATGATGGTGATTGTATGATTGTGACTGTATGATTGTGATTGTATGATTGTGATTGTGTGATTGTGATTGTGTGATTGTGATTGTATGATTGTGATTGTATGATTGTGATTGCATGGTTGTGATTGTATGTTTGTGATTGTATGAGTGTGATTGAATGATTGTGATTGTATGATTGTCATTGTATAGTTGTGATTGTATGATTTGAATTGTGTGACTGTGATTGCATGATTGTGATTGTATGATTGTGATTGTGTGATTGTGATTGTGCGATTGTGACTGTGTGATTGCGATTGTACGATTGCGATTGTGTGAATGGGATTCTACGATTCTGTATGTACGATTATGATTGTCGGATTGTGATTGTATGATTGTGATTGTATGATTATGATTGTATGATTGTGATTGTATGATTGTGATTGTATGATTGTGATTGTATGATTGTGATTGTATGATTGTAATTGTATGATTGTGATTGTATGATTGTGATTGTATGAATGTGATTGTATAATTGTTATTGTATGATTGTGATTGTATGATTGTGATTGTACGATTGCGATTGAATGATTGTAATTGTATGGTTGTGATTGTACGATTCTGTATCTACGATTATGAATGTCGGATTGTGATTGTATGATTGTGATTGTATGATTGGAATTGTATGATTGTGATTGTATGATTGTGATTGTATGATTGTGATTGTATGGGTGTGATTGTACGATTATGTATGTACGATTATGATTGTCGGATTGTGATGGTATGATTGTGATTGTATGGTTGTGATTGTACGATTATGATTGTCGGATTGTGATTGTATGATTGTGATTGTATGATTGTGATTGTATGATTGTGATTGTATGATTGTGATTGTATGATTGTGATTGTATGATTGTGATTGTATGATTGTGACTGTATGATTGTGTTGTATGATTGCGATCGTATGATTGCGATTGTATGATTGCGATTGTATGATTGCGATTTTATGATTGCGATTGTATGATTGGGATTGTATGATTATGATTGTATGATTGTGATTGCACGATTGTAATTGCACGATTGTGATTGTACGATTGTGATTGTACGACTGTGATTGTACGATTGTGATTGTGCGATTGTGATTGTATGATTGTGATTGTATGATTGTGATTGTATGGTTGTGATTGTATGATTGTGATTGTATGATTGTGATTGTATGATTGTGATTGTATGATTGTGATTGTATGATTGTGATTGTATGATTGTGATTGTATGATTGTGATTGTATGATTATGATTGTATCATTGTGGTTGTATCATTGTGATTGTGTGATTGTGATTGTATGATTGTGATTGTATGATTGTGATTGTATGATTGTGATTGTGTGATTGTGATTGTGTGATTGTGATTGTATGATTGTGATTGTATGATTGTGATTGCATGATTGTGATTGTATGTTTGTGATTGTATGATTGTGATTGAATGATTGTGATTGTATGATTGTCATTGTATAGTTGTGATTGTATGATTTGAATTGTATGACTGTGATTGCATGATTGTGATTGTATGATTGTGATTGTGTGATTGTGATTGTGCGATTGTGACTGTGTGATTGCGATTGTATGATTCCGATTGTGTGAATGGGATTGTACGATTCTGTATGTACGATTATGATTGTCGGATTGTGATTGTATGATTGTGATTGTATGATTGTGATTGTATGATTGTGATTGTATGATTGTGATTGTATGATTGTGATTGTATGATTGTGATTGTATGATTGTGATTGTATGATTGTGATTGTATGATTGTGATTGTATGATTGTGATTGTATGATTGTGATTGTATGATTGTGATTGTATGATTGTGATTGTATGATTGTGATTGTATGATTGTGATTGTATGTTTGTGATTGTATGATTGTGATTGTGTGATTGTGATTGTATGAATGTGATTGTATAATTGTTATTCTATGATTGTGATTGTATGATTGTGATTGTATGAATGTGATTGTATAATTGTTATTCTATGATTGTGATTGTATGATTGTGATTGTATGATGGCGATTGTATGATTGCGATTGTATGATTGGGATTGTATGATTATGATTGTATGATTGTGATTGTACGATTGTGATTGTACGATTGTGATTGTGCGACTGTGATTCTATAATTGTGATTGTATGAATGTGATTGTATAATTGTGATTGTATAATTCTCATTGTATAACTGTGATTGTATGAATGTGATTGTATAATTGTGATTGTATGATTTTAATTGCATGATTGTGATTGTATGATTGTGATTGTATGGTTGTGATTGTGTGATTTTGATTGTATGATAGTGATTGTATGATTGTGATCGTATGATTATGATCGTATGATTATGGTTGTATGATTGCAATCGTATGATTGCGATTGTACGATTGTGATTGTACGATTGTGATTGTACGACTGTGATTGTATGATTGTGATTGTATGATTGTGTTTGTATGATTGTGATTGTATGATTGTGATTGTATGATTGTGATAGTATGATTGTGATTGTATGATTGTGATTGTATGATTGTAATTGCATGATTGTGATTGTGTGATTGTGCTTGTATGGTTGTGATTGTATGATTGTGATTGTATGATTGTGATTTTTTGATTGTGATTGTATGATTGTGATTGTATGATTGTGATTGTGTGATTGTGATTGTATGATTGCGATTGTATGATTGTGATTGTATGAATGTGATTGTATAATAGTGATTGTATGATTTGAATTGCATGATTGTGATTGTATGATTGTGACTGTATGATTGTGATTGCATGATTGTGATTGTATGAATGTGATTGTATAATTGTTATTGTATGATTGTGATTGCATGACTGTGATTGTATGATTGTGATTGTATGATTGTGATTGTGTGATTGTGATTGTATGATTGTGATTGTATGATTGTGATTGTATGATTGTGATTGTATGATTGTGATTGTATGATTGTGATTGTACGATTGCGATTGAATGACTGTGATTGTATGGTTGGGATTGTACGATTCTGTATGTACGATAATGTTTGTCGGATTGTGATTGTATGATTGTGATTGTATGGTTGTGATTGTACCGTTATGATTGTCGGATTGTGATTGTATGATTGTGATTGTATGATTGTGATTGTATGATTGTGATTGTATGATTGTGATTGTATGATTGTGATTGTATGATTGTGATTGTATGATTGTGATTGTATGATTGTGATTGTATGATTGTGATTGTATGATTGTGATTGTATGATTGTGATGGTACGATTATGATTGTCGGATTGTGATTGTATGATTGTGATTGTATGATTATGATTGTATCATTGTGATTGTATCATTGTGATTGTGTGATTGTGGTTGTATCATTGTGATTGCAGCATTGAGATTGTATGATTGTGATTGTATGATTGTGATTGTATGATTGTGATTGTATGATTGTGATTGTATGATTCTGATTCTATGATGGTGATTGTATGATTGTGACTGTATGATTGTGATTGTATGATTGTGATTGTGTGATTGTGATTGTGTGATTGTGATTGTATGATTGTGATTGTATGATTGTGATTGCATGGTTGTGATTGTATGTTTGTGATTGTATGAGTGTGATTGAATGATTGTGATTGTATGATTGTCATTGTATAGTTGTGATTGTATGATTTGAATTGTGTGACTGTGATTGCATGATTGTGATTGTATGATTGTGATTGTGTGATTGTGATTGTGCGATTGTGACTGTGTGATTGCGATTGTACGATTGCGATTGTGTGAATGGGATTCTACGATTCTGTATGTACGATTATGATTGTCGGATTGTGATTGTATGATTGTGATTGTATGATTGTGATTGTATGATTGTGATTGTATGATTGTGATTGTATGATTGTGATTGTATGATTGTGATTGTATGATTGTAATTGTATGATTGTGATTGTATGATTGTGATTGTATGAATGTGATTGTATAATTGTTATTGTATGATTGTGATTGTATGATTGTGATTGTACGATTGCGATTGAATGATTGTAATTGTATGGTTGTGATTGTACGATTCTGTATCTACGATTATGAATGTCGGATTGTGATTGTATGATTGTGATTGTATGATTGGAATTGTATGATTGTGATTGTATGATTGTGATTGTATGATTGTGATTGTATGGGTGTGATTGTACGATTATGTATGTACGATTATGATTGTCGGATTGTGATGGTATGATTGTGATTGTATGGTTGTGATTGTACGATTATGATTGTCGGATTGTGATTGTATGATTGTGATTGTATGATTGTGATTGTATGATTGTGATTGTATGATTGTGATTGTATGATTGTGATTGTATGATTGTGATTGTATGATTGTGACTGTATGATTGTGTTGTATGATTGCGATCGTATGATTGCGATTGTATGATTGCGATTGTATGATTGCGATTTTATGATTGCGATTGTATGATTGGGATTGTATGATTATGATTGTATGATTGTGATTGCACGATTGTAATTGCACGATTGTGATTGTACGATTGTGATTGTACGACTGTGATTGTACGATTGTGATTGTGCGATTGTGATTGTGCGATTGTGATTGTATGATTGTGATTGTATGGTTGTGATTGTATGATTGTGATTGTATGATTGTGATTGTATGATTGTGATTGTATGATTGTGATTGTATGATTGTGATTGTATGATTGTGATTGTATGATTGTGATTGTATGATTGTGATTGTATGATTATGATTGTATCATTGTGGTTGTATCATTGTGATTGTGTGATTGTGGTTGTATCATTGTGATTATAGCATTGAGATTGTATGATTGTGATTGTATGATTGTGATTGTATGATTGTGATTGTATGATTGTGATTGTACGATTGCGATTGAATGATTGTGATTGTATGGTTGTGATTGTACGATTCTGTATGTACGATTATGGTTGTCGGATTGTGATTGTATGATTGTGATTGTATGGTTGTGATGGTACGATTATGATTGTCGGATTGTGATTGTATGATTGTGATTGTATGATTATGATTGTATCATTGTGATTGTATCATTGTGATTGTGCGATTGTGGATGTATCATTGTGATTATAACATTGTGATTGTATGATTATGATTGTATCATTGTGATTGTATGGTTGCGATTGTAGGATTGTGATTCTATGATTGCGATTGTATGATTGTGGTTCTATGATTGTGATTGTATGATTGTGATTTTATGATTGTGATTGTATGATTGTGATTGTATGATTGTGATTGTATGATTGTGATTGTATGATTGTGATTGTATGATTGTGATTGTATGATTGTGATTGTATGATTGTGATTGTACGATTGCGATTGAATGATTGTGATTGTATGGTTGTGATTGTACGACTCTGTATGTACGATTATGATTGTCGGATTGTGATTGTATGATTGTGATTGTATGGTTGTGATTGTACGATTATGTTTGTCGGATTGTGATTGTATGATTGTGTTTGTATGATTGTGATTGTATGATTGTGATTCCATGATTGTGATTGTATGATTGTGATTGTATGATTGTGATTGTGTGATTGTGATTGTATGATTGTGATTGTATGATTGTGATTGTATGATTGTGATTGTATGATTGTGATGGTACGATTATGATTGTCGGATTGTGATTGTATGATTGTGATTGTATGATTATGATTGTATCATTGTGATTGTATCATTGTGATTGTGTGATTGTGGTTGTATCATTGTGATTATAGCATTGAGATTGTATGATTGTGATTGTATGATTGTGATTGTATGATTGTGATTGTATGATTGTGATTGTATGATTGTGATTCTATGATTGTGATTGTATGATTGTGACTGTATGATTGTGATTGTATGATTGTGATTGTGTGATTGTGATTGTGTGATTGTGATTGTATGATTGTGATTGTATGATTGTGATTGCATGATTGTGATTGTATGTTTGTGATTGTATGAGTGTGATTGAATGATTGTGATTGTATGATTGTCATTGTATAGTTGTGATTGTATGATTTGAATTGTGTGACTGTGATTGCATGATTGTGATTGTATGATTGTGATTGTGTGATTGTGATTGTGCGATTGTGACTGTGTGATTGCGATTGTACGATTGCGATTGTGTGAATGGGATTCTACGATTCTGTATGTACGATTATGATTGTCGGATTGTGATTGTATGATTGTGATTGTATGATTGTGATTGTATGATTGTGATTGTATGATTGTGATTGTATGATTGTGATTGCACGATTGTAATTGCACGATTGTGATTGTACGATTGTGATTGTACGACTGTGATTGTACGATTGTGATTGTACGATTGTGATTGTATGATTGTGATTGTATGATTGTGATTGTATGGTTGTGATTGTATGATTGTGATTGTATGATTGTGATTGTATGATTGTGATTGTATGATTGTGATTGTATGATTGTGATTGTATGATTGTGATTGTATGATTATGATTGTATTATTGTGATTGTGTGATTGTGGTTGTATCATTGTGATTATAGCATTGAGATTGTATGATTGTGATTGTATGATTGTTATTGTATGATTGTGATTGTATGATTGTGATTGTACGATTGCGATTGAATGATTGTGATTGTATGGTTGTGATTGTACGATTCTGTATGTACGATTATGGTTGTCGGATTGTGATTGTATGATTGTGATTGTATGGTTGTGATGGTACGATTATGATTGTCGGATTGTGATTGTATGATTGTGATTGTATGATTATGATTGTATCATTGTGATTGTATCATTGTGATTGTGCGATTGTGGATGTATCATTGTGATTATAACATTGTGATTGTATGATTATGATTGTATCATTGTGATTGTATGGTTGCGATTGTAGGATTGTGATTCTATGATTGCGATTGTATGATTGTGGTTCTATGATTGTGATTGTATGATTGTGATTGTATGATTGTGATTGTATGATTGTGATTGTATGATTGTGATTGTATGATTGTGATTGTATGATTGTGATTGTATGATTGTGATTGTATGATTGTGATTGTATGATTGTGATTGTATGATTGTGATTGTACGATTGCGATTGAATGATTGTGATTGTATGGTTGTGATTGTACGACTCTGTATGTACGATTATGATTGTCGGATTGTGATTGTATGATTGTGATTGTATGGTTGTGATTGTACGATTATGATTGTCGGATTGTGATTGTATGATTGTGTTTGTATGATTGTGATTGTATGATTGTGATTCCATGATTGTGATTGTATGATTGTGATTGTATGATTGTGATTGTGTGTTTGTGACTGTATGATTGTGTTGTATGATTGCGATCGTATGATTGCGATTGTGTGATTGTGATTGTATGATTGTGATTGTGTGACTGTGATTGTGTGATTGTGATTGTGTGATTGCGATTGTATGATTGCGATTGTGTGAATGAGATTGTACGATTCTGTATGCACGATTATGATTGTCGGATTGTGATTGTATGATTGTGATTGTATGATTGTGATTGTGTGATTGTGATTGTATGATTGTGATTGTATGAATGTGATTGTACAATTGTTATTGTATGATTGTGATTGTATGATTGTGCTTGTATGGTTGTGATTGTATGATTGTGATTGTATGATTGTGATTTTTTGATTGTGATTGTATGATTGTGATTGTATGATTGTGATTGTGTGATTGTGATTGTATGATTGCGATTGTATGATTGTGATTGTATGAATGTGATTGTATAATAGTGATTGTATGATTTGAATTGCATGATTGTGATTGTATGATTGTGACTGTATGATTGTGATTGCATGATTGTGATTGTATGATTGTGATGGTACGATTATGATTGTCGGATTGTGATTGTATGATTGTGATTGTATGATTGTGATTGTATGATTGTGATTGTATGATTGTGATTGTATGATTGTGATTGTACGATTGCGATTGAATGATTGTGATTGTATGGTTGGGATTGTACGATTCTGTATGTACGATAATGTTTGTCGGATTGTGATTGTATGATTGTGATTGTATGGTTGTGATTGTACCGTTATGATTGTCGGATTGTGATTGTATGATTGTGATTGTATGATTGTGATTGTATGATTGTGATTGTATGATTGTGATTGTATGATTGTGTTTGTATGATTGTGATTGTATGATTGTGATTGTATGATTGTGATTGTATGATTGTGATTGAATGATTGTGATTGTATGATTGTGATGGTACGATTATGATTGTCGGATTGTGATTGTATGATTGTGATTGTATGATTGTGATTGTATGATTGTGATTGTATGATTGTGATTGTACGATTGCGATTGAATGATTGTGATTGTATGGTTGGGATTGTACGATTCTGTATGTACGATAATGTTTGTCGGATTGTGATTGTATGATTGTGATTGTATGGTTGTGATTGTACCGTTATGATTGTCGGATTGTGATTGTATGATTGTGATTGTATGATTGTGATTGTATGATTGTGATTGTATGATTGTGATTGTATGATTGTGATTGTATGATTGTGTTTGTATGATTGTGATTGTATGATTGTGATTGTATGATTGTGATTGTATGATTGTGATTGTACGATTGCGATTGAATGATTGTGATTGTATGGTTGGGATTGTACGATTCTGTATGTACGATAATGTTTGTCGGATTGTGATTGTATGATTGTGATTGTATGGTTGTGATTGTACCGTTATGATTGTCGGATTGTGATTGTATGATTGTGATTGTATGATTGTGATTGTATGATTGTGATTGTATGATTGTGATTGTATGATTGTGTTTGTATCATTGTGATTGTATGATTGTGATTGTATGATTGTGATTGAATGATTGTGATTGTATGATTGTGATGGTACGATTATGATTGTCGGATTGTGATTGTATGATTGTGATTGTATGATTATGATTGTATCATTGTGATTCTATGATGGTGATTGTATGATTGTGACTGTATGATTGTGATTGTATGATTGTGATTGTGTGATTGTGATTGTGTGATTGTGATTGTATGATTGTGATTGTATGATTGTGATTGCATGATTGTGATTGTATGTTTGTGATTGTATGATTGTGATTGAATGATTGTGATTGTATGATTGTCATTGTATAGTTGTGATTGTATGATTTGAATTGTGTGACTGTGATTGCATGATTGCGATTGTATGATTGCGATTGTGTGAATGGGATTGTACGATTCTGTATGTACGATTATGATTGTCGGATTGTGATTGTATGATTGTGATTGTATGATTGTGATTGTACGATTGTGATTGTATGATTGTGATTGTACGATTGCGATTGAATGATTGTGATTGTATGGTTGGGATTGTACGATTCTGTATGTACGATAATGTTTGTCGGATTGTGATTGTATGGTTGTGATTGTATGGTTGTGATTGTACCATTATGATTGTCGGATTGTGATTGTATGATTGTGATTGTATGATTGTGATTGTATGATTGTGATTGTATGATTGTGATTGCAAGATTGTGATTGTATGATTGTGATTGTATGATTGTGATGGTACGATTATGATTGTCGGATTGTGATTGTATGATTGTGATTGTATGATTATGATTGTATCATTGTGATTGTATCATTGTGATTGTGTGATTGTGGTTGTATCATTGTGATTATAGCACTGAGATTGTATGATTGTGATTCTATGATTGTGATTGTATGATTGTGATTGTATGATTGTGATTGTATGATTGTGATTGTATGAATGTGATTGTATGATTGTGATTGTATGATTGTGATTGTATGATTGTGATTGTGTGATTGTGATTGTGTGATTGTGATTGTATGATTGTGATTGTATGATTGTGATTGTATGTTTGTGATTGTATGATTGTGATTGAATGATTGTGATTGTATGATTGTCATTGTATAGTTGTGATTGTATGATTTGAATTGTATGACTGTGATTGCATGATTGTGATTGTATGATTGTTATTGTGTGACTGTGATTGTGTGATTGTGATTGTGTGATTGCGATTGTATGATTGCGATTGTGTGAATGAGATTGTACGATTCTGTATGCACGATTATGATTGTCGGATTGTGATTGTATGATTGTGATTGTATGATTGTGATTGTGTGATTGTGATTGTATGATTGTGATTGTATGAATGTGATTGTATAATTGTTATTCTATGATTGTGATTGTATGATTGTGATTCTATGATTGCGATTGTATGATTGCGATTGTATGATTGGGATTGTATGATTATGATTGTATGATTGTGATTGTACGATTGTGATTGTACGATTGTGATTGTGCGACTGTGATTCTATAATTGTGATTGTATGAATGTGATTGTATAATTGTGATTGTATAATTGTCATTGTATAATTGTGATTGTATGAATGTGATTGTATAATTGTGATTGTATGATTTTAATTGCATGATTGTGATTGTATGATTGTGATTGTATGATTGTGATTGTGTGATTTTGATTGTATGATAGTGATTGTATGATTGTGATCGTATGATTATGATCGTATGATTATGGTTGTATGATTGCAATCGTATGATTGCGATTGTACGATTGTGATTGTACGATTGTGATTGTACGACTGTGATTGTATGATTGTGATTGTATGATTGTGTTTGTATGATTGTGATTGTATGATTGTGATTGTATGATTGTAATTGCATGATTGTGATTGTGTGATTGTGCTTGTATGGTTGTGATTGTATGATTGTGATTGTATGATTGTGATTTTTTGATTGTGATTGTATGATTGTGATTGTATGATTGTGATTGTGTGATTGTGATTGTATGATTGCGATTGTATGATTGTGATTGTATGAATGTGATTGTATAATAGTGATTGTATGATTTGAATTGCATGATTGTGATTGTATGATTGTGACTGTATGATTGTGATTGCATGATTGTGATTGTATGATTGTGATGGTACAATTATGATTGTCGGATTGTGATTGTATGATTGTGATTGTATGATTGTGATTGTATGATTGTGATTGTATGATTGTGATTGTATGATTGTGATTGTATGATTGTGATTGCATGATTGTGATTGTATGTTTGTGATTGTATGATTGTGATTGAATGATTGTGATTGTATGATTGTCATTGTATAGTTGTGATTGTATGATTTGAATTGTGTGACTGTGATTGCATGATTGTGATTGTATGATTGTGATTGTGTGATTGTGATTGTGCGATTGTGACTGTGTGATTGCGATTGTGTGATTGCGATTGTGTGAATGGGATTGTACGATTCTGTATGTACGATTATGATTGTCGGATTGTGATTGTATGATTGTGATTGTATGATTGTGATTGTACGATTGTGATTGTATGATTGTGATTGTACGATTGCGATTGAATGATTGTGATTGTATGGTTGGGATTGTACGATTCTGTATGTACGATAATGTTTGTCGGATTGTGATTGTATGGTTGTGATTGTATGGTTGTGATTGTACCATTATGATTGTCGGATTGTGATTGTATGATTGTGATTGTATGATTGTGATTGTATGATTGTGATTGTATGATTGTGATTGTATGATTGTGATTGCATGATTGTGATTGTATGATTGTGATTGTATGATTGTGATGGTACGATTATGATTGTCGGATTGTGATTGTATGATTGTGATTGTATGATTATGATTGTATCATTGTGATTGTATCATTGTGATTGTGTGATTGTTGTTGTATCATTGTGATTATAGCATTGAGATTGTATGATTGTGATTCTATGATTGTGATTGTATGATTGTGATTGTATGATTGTGATTGTATGATTGTGATTGTATGAATGTGATTGTATGATTGTGATTGTATGATTGTGATTGTATGATTGTGATTGTATGATCGTGATTGTCTGATTGTGATTGTATGATTGTGATTCTATGATTGTGATTGTATGATTGTGATTGTATGATTGTGATTGTATGATTGTGATTGTATGATTGTGATTGTGTGATTGTGATTGTATGGTTGTGATTGTATGATTGTGATTGTATGATTGTGATTGTATGATTGTGATTGTATGATTGTGATTGTATGATAGCGCATGTATGATTGCGATTGTATGATTGTGATTGTATGATTGTGATTCTATGATGGTGATTGTATGATTGTGATTGCATGATCGTGATTGTATGTTTGTGATTGTATGATTGTGATTGTATGATTGTCATTGTATAGTTGTGATTGTATGATTTGAATTGTATGACTGTGATTGCATGATTGTGATTGTATGATTGTGATTGTGTGATTGTGATTGTATGATTGTGATTGTATGATTGTGATTGCATGATCGTGATTGTATGTTTGTGATTGTATGATTGTGATTGAATGATTGTGATTGTATGATTGTCATTGTATAGTTGTGATTGTATGATTTGAATTGTATGACTGTGATTGCATGATTGTGATTGTATGATTGTGATTGTGTGATTGTGATTGTGCGATTGTGACTGTGTGATTGCGATTGTATGATTGCGATTGTGTGAATGGGATTCTACGATTCTGTATGTACGATTATGATTGTCGGATTGTGATTGTATGATTGTGATTGTATGATTGTGATTGTATGATTGTGATTCTATGATGGTGATTCTGTGATGGTGATTGTATGATTGCGATTGTATGATTGTGATTGTATGATTGTGATTGTGTGATTGTGATTGTATGATTGTTTTTATATGATTGTGATTGCATGATTGTGGTTGTATGTTTGTGATTGTATGATTGTGATTGAATGATTGTGATTGTATGATTGTCATTGTATAGTTGTGATTGTATGATTTGAATTGTATGACTGTGATTGCATGATTGTGATTGTATGATTGTGATTGTGTGACTGTGATTGTGTGATTGTGATTGTGTGATTGCGATTGTATGATTGCGATTGTGTGAATGAGATTGTACGATTCTGTATGCACGATTATGATTGTCGGATTGTGATTGTATGATTGTGATTGTATGATTGTGATTGTGTGATTGTGATTGTATGATTGTGATTGTATGAATGTGATTGTATAATTGTTATTGTGTGATTGTGATTGTATGATTGTGATTGTATGATTGTGATTGTATGTTTGTGATTGTATGATTGTGATTGTATGATTGTGATTGTGTGATTGTGATTGTATGAATGTGATTGTATAATTGTTATTCTATGATTGTGATTGTATGATTGTGATTCTATGATTGCGATTGTATGATTGCGATTGTATGATTGGGATTGTATGATTATGATTGTATGATTGTGATTGTACGATTGTGATTGTACGATTATGATTGTGCGACTGTGATTCTATAATTGTGATTGTATGAATGTGATTGTATAATTGTGATTGTATAATTGTCATTGTATAATTGTGATTGTATGAATGTGATTGTATAATTGTGATTGTATGATTTTAATTGCATGATTGTGATTGTATGATTGTGATTGTATGATTGTGATTGTATGATTGTGATTGTATGAATGTGATTGTATGATTGTGATTGTATGATTGTGATTGTATGATTGTGATTGTATGATCGTGATTGTCTGATTGTGATTGTATGATTGTGATTCTATGATTGTGATTGTATGATTGTGATTGTATGATTGTGATTGTATGATTGTGATTGTATGATTGTGATTGTGTGATTGTGATTGTATGGTTGTGATTGTATGATTGTGATTGTATGATTGTGATTGTATGATTGTGATTGTATGATTGTGCTTGTATGATAGCGCATGTATGATTGCGATTGTATGATTGTGATTGCATGATTGTGATTCTATGATGGTGATTGTATGATTGTGATTGCATGATCGTGATTGTATGTTTGTGATTGTATGATTGTGATTGTATGATTGTCATTGTATAGTTGTGATTGTATGATTTGAATTGTATGACTGTGATTGCATGATTGTGATTGTATGATTGTGATTGTGTGATTGTGATTGTATGATTGTGATTGTATGATTGTGATTGCATGATCGTGATTGTATGTTTGTGATTGTATGATTGTGATTGAATGATTGTGATTGTATGATTGTCATTGTATAGTTGTGATTGTATGATTTGAATTGTATGACTGTGATTGCATGATTGTGATTGTATGATTGTGATTGTGTGATTGTGATTGTGCGATTGTGACTGTGTGATTGCGATTGTATGATTGCGATTGTGTGAATGGGATTCTACGATTCTGTATGTACGATTATGATTGTCGGATTGTGATTGTATGATTGTGATTGTATGATTGTGATTGTATGATTGTGATTCTATGATGGTGATTCTATGATGGTGATTGTATGATTGCGATTGTATGATTGTGATTGTATGATTGTGATTGTGTGATTGTGATTGTATGATTGTTTTTATATGATTGTGATTGCATGATTGTGGTTGTATGTTTGTGATTGTATGATTGTGATTGAATGATTGTGATTGTATGATTGTCATTGTATAGTTGTGATTGTATGATTTGAATTGTATGACTGTGATTGCATGATTGTGATTGTATGATTGTGATTGTGTGACTGTGATTGTGTGATTGTGATTGTGTGATTGCGATTGTATGATTGCGATTGTGTGAATGAGATTGTACGATTCTGTATGCACGATTATGATTGTCGGATTGTGATTGTATGATTGTGATTGTATGATTGTGATTGTGTGATTGTGATTGTATGATTGTGATTGTATGAATGTGATTGTATAATTGTTATTGTGTGATTGTGATTGTATGATTGTGATTGTATGATTGTGATTGTATGTTTGTGATTGTATGATTGTGATTGTATGATTGTGATTGTGTGATTGTGATTGTATGAATGTGATTGTATAATTGTTATTCTATGATTGTGATTGTATGATTGTGATTCTATGATTGCGATTGTATGATTGCGATTGTATGATTGGGATTGTATGATTATGATTGTATGATTGTGATTGTACGATTGTGATTGTACGATTATGATTGTGCGACTGTGATTCTATAATTGTGATTGTATGAATGTGATTGTATAATTGTGATTGTATAATTGTCATTGTATAATTGTGATTGTATGAATGTGATTGTATAATTGTGATTGTATGATTTTAATTGCATGATTGTGATTGTATGATTGTGATTGTATGATTGTGATTGTGTGATTTTGATTGTATGATAGTGATTGTATGATTGTGATCGTATGATTATGATCGTATGATTATGGTTGTATGATTGCAATCGTATGATTGCGATTGTACGATTGTGATTGTACGATTGTGATTGTACGACTGTGATTGTATGATTGTGATTGTATGATTGTGTTTGTATGATTGTGATTGTATGATTGTGATTGTATGATTGTAATTGCATGATTGTGATTGTGTGATTGTGCTTGTATGGTTGTGATTGTATGATTGTGATTGTATGATTGTGATTTTTTGATTGTGATTGTATGATTGTGATTGTATGATTGTGATTGTGTGATTGTGATTGTATGATTGCGATTGTATGATTGTGATTGTATGAATGTGATTGTATAATAGTGATTGTATGATTTGAATTGCATGATTGTGATTGTATGATTGTGACTGTATGATTGTGATTGCATGATTGTGATTGTATGATTGTGATGGTACGATTATGATTGTCGGATTGTGATTGTATGATTGTGATTGTATGATTGTGATTGTATGATTGTGATTGTACGATTGCGATTGAATGATTGTGATTGTATGGTTGGGATTGTACGATTCTGTATGTACGATAATGTTTGTCGGATTGTGATTGTATGATTGTGATTGTATGGTTCTGATTGTACCGTTATGATTGTCGGATTGTGATTGTATGATTGTGATTGTATGATTGTGATTGTATGATTGTGATTGTATGATTGTGATTGTATGATTGTGATTGTATGATTGTGATTGTATGATTGTGATTGTATGATTGTGATTGTGTGATTGTGATTGTGCGATTGTGACTGTGTGATTGCGATTGTATGATTGCGATTGTGTGAATGGGATTGTACGATTCTGTATGTACGATTATGATTGTCGGATTGTGATTGTATGATTGTGATTGTATGATTGTGATTGTACGATTGTGATTGTATGATTGTGATTGTACGATTGCGATTGAATGATTGTGATTGTATGGTTGGGATTGTACGATTCTGTATGTACGATAATGTTTGTCGGATTTTGATTGTATGGTTGTGATTGTACCATTATGATTGTCGGATTGTGATTGTATGATTGTGATTGTATGATTGTGATTGTATGATTGTGATTGTATGATTGTGATTGCATGATTGTGATTGTATGATTGTGATTGTATGATTGTGATGGTACGATTATGATTGTCGGATTGTGATTGTATGATTGTGATTGTATGATTATGATTGTATCATTGTGATTGTATCATTGTGATTGTGTGATTGTGGTTGTATCATTGTGATTATAGCATTGAGATTGTATGATTGTGATTCTATGATTGTGATTGTATGATTGTGATTGTATGATTGTGATTGTATGATTGTGATTGTATGAATGTGATTGTATGATTGCGATTGTATGATTGTGATTGTATGATTGTGATTCTATGATGGTGATTGTATGATTGTGATTGTATGATTGTGATTGCATGATCGTGATTGTATGTTTGTGATTGTATGATTGTGATTGTATGATTGTCATTGTATAGTTGTGATTGTATGATTTGAATTGTATGACTGTGATTGCATGATTGTGATTGTATGATTGTGATTGTGTGATTGTGATTGTATGATTGTGATTGTATGATTGTGATTGCATGATCGTGATTGTATGATTGTGATTGTGTGATTGTGATTGTATGGTTGTGATTGTATGATTGTGATTGTATGATTGTGATTGCATGATCGTGATTGTATGATTGTGATTGCATGATCGTGATTGTATGTTTGTGATTGTATGATTGTGATTGTATGATTGTCATTGTATAGTTGTGATTGTATGATTTGAATTGTATGACTGTGATTGCATGATTGTGTATGTGTGATTGTGATTGTGTGATTGTGATTGTATGATTGTGATTGTATGATTGTGATTGCATGATCGTGATTGTATGTTTGTGATTGTATGATTGTGATTGTATGATTGTCATTGTATAGTTGTGATTGTATGATTTGAATTGTATGACTGTGATTGCATGATTGTGATTGTATGATTGTGATTGTGTGATTGTGATTGTATGATTGTGATTGTATGATTGTGATTGCATGATCGTGATTGTATGTTTGTGATTGTATGATTGTGATTGAATGATTGTGATTGTATGATTGTCATTGTATAGTTGTGATTGTATGATTTGAATTGTATGACTGTGATTGCATGATTGTGATTGTATGATTGTGATTGTGTGATTGTGATTGTGCGATTGTGACTGTGTGATTGCGATTGTATGATTGCGATTGTGTGAATGAGACTGTACGATTCTGTATGCACGATTATGATTGTCGGATTGTGATTGTATGATTGTGATTGTATGATTGTGATTGTGTGATTGTGATTGTATGATTGTGATTGTATGAATGTGATTGTATAATTGTTATTGTATGATTGTGGTTGTATGATTGTGATTGTATGATTGTGATTGTATGTTTGTGATTGTATGATTGTGATTGTATGATTGTGATTGTGTGATTGTGATTGTATGAATGTGATTGTATAGTTGTTATTCTATGATTGTGATTGTATGATTGTGATTGTATGATTGCGATTGTATGATTGCGATTGTATGATTGGGATTGTATGATTATGATTGTATGATTGTGATTGTACGATTGTGATTGTACGATTGTGATTGTGCGACTGTGATTCTATAATTGTGATTGTATGAATGTGATTGTATAATTGTGATTGTATAATTGTCATTGTATAATTGTGATTGTATGAATGTGATTGTATAATTGTGATTGTATGATTTTAATTGCATGATTGTGATTGTATGATTGTGATTGTATGATTGTGGTTGTGTGATTTTGATTGTATGATAGTGATTGTATGATTGTGATCGTATGATTATGATCGTATGATTATGGTTGTATGATTGCAATCGTATGATTGCGATTGTACGATTGTGATTGTACGATTGTGATTGTACGACTGTGATTGTATGATTGTGATTGTATGATTGTGATTGTATGGTTGTGATTGTACGATTATGTTTGTACGATTATGATTGTCGGATTGTGATGGTATGATTGTGATTGTATGGTTGTGATTGTACGATTATTATTGTCGGATTGTGATTGTATGATTGTGATTGTATGATTGTGATTGTATGATTGTGATTGTATGATTGTGATTGTATGATTGTGATTGTATGATTGTGATTGTATGATTGTGACTGTATGATTGTGTTGTATGATTGCGATCGTATGATTGCGATTGTATGATTGCGATTGTATGATTGCGATTTTATGATTGCGATTGTATGATTGGGATTGTATGATTATGATTGTATGATTGTGATTGCACGATTGTAATTGCACGATTGTGATTGTACGATTGTGATTGTACGACTGTGATTGTACGATTGTGATTGTACGATTGTGATTGTATGATTGTGATTGTATGATTGTGATTGTATGATTGTGATTGTATGATTGTGATTGTACGATTGCGATTGAATGATTGTGATTGTATGGTTGTGATTGTACGATTCTGTATGTACGATTATGGTTGTCGGATTGTGATTGTATGATTGTGATTGTATGGTTGTGATGGTACGATTATGATTGTCGGATTGTGATTGTATGATTGTGATTGTATGATTATGATTGTATCATTGTGATTGTATCATTGCGATTGTGCGATTGTGGATGTATCATTGTGATTATAACATTGTGATTGTATGATTATGATTGTATCATTGTGATTGTATGGTTGCGATTGTAGGATTGTGATTCTATGATTGTGATTGTATGATTGTGGTTCTATGATTGTGATTGTATGATTGTGATTGTATGATTGTGATTGTATGATTGTGATTGTATGATTGTGATTGTATGATTGTGATTGTATGATTGTGATTGTATGATTGTGATTGTATGATTGTCATTGTATGATTGTGATTGTACGATTGCGATTGAATGATTGTGATTGTATGGTTGTGATTGTACGACTCTGTATGTACGATTATGATTGTCGGATTGTGATTGTATGATTGTGATTGTATGGTTGTGATTGTACGATTATGATTGTCGGATTGTGATTGTATGATTGTGTTTGTATGATTGTGATTGTATGATTGTGATTCTATGATTGTGATTCTATGATTGTGATTGTATGATTGTGATTGTATGATTGTGATTGTGTGATTGTGACTGTATGATTGTGTTGTATGATTGCGATCGTATGATTGCGATTGTCTGATTGTGATTGTATGATAGTGATTGTATGATTGTGATCGTATGATTATGATTGTATGATTGCAATTGTATGATTGCTATTGTATGATTGGGATTGTATGATTGTGATTGTATGATTGTGATTGTATGATTGTGATTGTATGATTGTGATTCTATGATGGTGATTCTATGATGGTGCTTGTATGATTGCGATTGTATGATTGCGATTGTATGATTGTGATTCTATGATGGTGATTGTATGATTGTGATTGTATGATTGTGATTGTATGATTGTGATTGTATGATTGTGATTGTATGATTGTGATTGTGTGATTGTGATTGTATGATTGTTTTTATATGATTGTGATTGCATGATTGTGATTGTATGTTTGTGATTGTATGATTGTGATTGAATGATTGTGATTGTATGATTGTCATTGTATAGTTGTGATTGTATGATTTGAATTGTATGACTGTGATTGCATGATTGTGATTGCATGATCGTGATTGTATGTTTGTGATTGTATGATTGTGATTGTATGATTGTCATTGTATAGTTGTGATTGTATGATTTGAATTGTATGACTGTGATTGCATGATTGTGATTGTATGATTGTGATTGTGTGATTGTGATTGTATGATTGTGATTGTATGATTGTGATTGCATGATCGTGATTGTATGTTTGTGATTGTATGATTGTGATTGAATGATTGTGATTGTATGATTGTCATTGTATAGTTGTGATTGTATGATTTGAATTGTATGACTGTGATTGCATGATTGTGATTGTATGATTGTGATTGTGTGATTGTGATTGTGCGATTGTGACTGTGTGATTGCGATTGTATGATTGCGATTGTGTGAATGAGACTGTACGATTCTGTATGCACGATTATGATTGTCGGATTGTGATTGTATGATTGTGATTGTATGATTGTGATTGTGTGATTGTGATTGTATGATTGTGATTGTATGAATGTGATTGTATAATTGTTATTGTATGATTGTGGTTGTATGATTGTGATTGTATGATTGTGATTGTATGTTTGTGATTGTATGATTGTGATTGTATGATTGTGATTGTGTGATTGTGATTGTATGAATGTGATTGTATAATTGTTATTCTATGATTGTGATTGTATGATTGTGATTGTATGATTGCGATTGTATGATTGCGATTGTATGATTGGGATTGTATGATTATGATTGTATGATTGTGATTGTACGATTGTGATTGTACGATTGTGATTGTGCGACTGTGATTCTATAATTGTGATTGTATGAATGTGATTGTATAATTGTGATTGTATAATTGTCATTGTATAATTGTGATTGTATGAATGTGATTGTATAATTGTGATTGTATGATTTTAATTGCATGATTGTGATTGTATGATTGTGATTGTATGATTGTGGTTGTGTGATTTTGATTGTATGATAGTGATTGTATGATTGTGATCGTATGATTATGATCGTATGATTATGGTTGTATGATTGCAATCGTATGATTGCGATTGTACGATTGTGATTGTACGATTGTGATTGTACGACTGTGATTGTATGATTGTGATTGTATGATTGTGATTGTATGGTTGTGATTGTACGATTATGTTTGTACGATTATGATTGTCGGATTGTGATGGTATGATTGTGATTGTATGGTTGTGATTGTACGATTATTATTGTCGGATTGTGATTGTATGATTGTGATTGTATGATTGTGATTGTATGATTGTGATTGTATGATTGTGATTGTATGATTGTGACTGTATGATTGTGTTGTATGATTGCGATCGTATGATTGCGATTGTATGATTGCGATTGTATGATTGCGATTTTATGATTGCGATTGTATGATTGGGATTGTATGATTATGATTGTATGATTGTGATTGCACGATTGTAATTGCACGATTGTGATTGTACGATTGTGATTGTACGACTGTGATTGTACGATTGTGATTGTACGATTGTGATTGTACGATTGTGATTGTACGATTGTGATTGTATGATTGTGATTGTATGATTGTGATTGTACGATTGCGATTGAATGATTGTGATTGTATGGTTGTGATTGTACGATTCTGTATGTACGATTATGGTTGTCGGATTGTGATTGTATGATTGTGATTGTATGGTTGTGATGGTACGATTATGATTGTCGGATTGTGATTGTATGATTGTGATTGTATGATTATGATTGTATCATTGTGATTGTATCATTGCGATTGTGCGATTGTGGATGTATCATTGTGATTATAACATTGTGATTGTATGATTATGATTGTATCATTGTGATTGTATGGTTGCGATTGTAGGATTGTGATTCTATGATTGTGATTGTATGATTGTGGTTCTATGATTGTGATTGTATGATTGTGATTGTATGATTGTGATTGTATGAATGTGATTGTATAATTGTTATTGTATGATTGTGGTTGTATGATTGTGATTGTATGATTGTGATTGTATGTTTGTGATTGTATGATTGTGATTGTATGATTGTGATTGTGTGATTGTGATTGTATGAATGTGATTGTATAATTGTTATTCTATGATTGTGATTGTATGATTGTGATTGTATGATTGCGATTGTATGATTGCGATTGTATGATTGGGATTGTATGATTATGATTGTATGATTGTGATTGTACGATTGTGATTGTACGATTGTGATTGTGCGACTGTGATTCTATAATTGTGATTGTATGAATGTGATTGTATAATTGTGATTGTATAATTGTCATTGTATAATTGTGATTGTATGAATGTGATTGTATAATTGTGATTGTATGATTTTAATTGCATGATTGTGATTGTATGATTGTGATTGTATGATTGTGATTGTGTGATTTTGATTGTATGATAGTGATTGTATGATTGTGATCGTATGATTATGATCGTATGATTATGGTTGTATGATTGCAATCGTATGATTGCGATTGTACGATTGTGATTGTACGATTGTGATTGTACGACTGTGATTGTATGATTGTGATTGTATGATTGTGTTTGTATGATTGTGATTGTATGATTGTGATTGTATGATTGTAATTGCATGATTGTGATTGTGTGATTGTGTTTGTATGGTTGTGATTGTATGATTGTGATTGTATGATTGTGATTTTTTGATTGTGATTGTATGATTGTGATTGTATGATTGTGATTGCATGATTGTGATTGTATGATTGTGATGGTACGATTATGATTGTCGGATTGTGATTGTATGATTGTGATTGCATGATTGTGATTGTATGATTGTGATTGTACGATTGCGATTGAATGATTGTGATTGTATGGTTGGGATTGTACGATTCTGTATGTACGATAATGTCTGTCGGATTGTGATTGTATGATTGTGATTGTATGGTTGTGATTGTACCGTTATGATTGTCGGATTGTGATTGTATGATTGTGATT